>NW_027453841.1:0-15000 GCF_040206685.1 Ascaphus truei | reverse complement strand
CACCTACACCGAGCACGCTAAGAGGAAGACAGTCACCGCTATGGACGTGGTGTATGCTCTCAAGCGCCAGGGCCGCACTCTCTATGGCTTCGGAGGCTAAACGGTGACACTTCTTATCACACGGTGTTCTGGAAATGATCTGGATTCTGGAGACCTGGATTTTTCACAATGATCTGAATCAAAGTTTCACCTCCAGATATTTGTGTTACTGTAAATACGTTTTGCGGATTCCCTTAAATATAATTAGTGAATTAAGTTGAAATCTATACAGGGGAAAACGCAGCAGCACCAAAATAAAGGCAGCAAAACACACACACGTGTGTAACTCACATTAACATGAAACACTTGGGGTCTTCCTTACTTTTGTGAACAATGTTACTAAATCAATCTGTTCAATTAATTCAATGATCCTTTGTTTTTTTTTATTTCAGTCACACTTTATCTCAAAGATTATCATGGAGACCAGAACGTAACCCCGGGATCAAGGCACCAGAACGGACAAAGCGTTTCAATAAAGAGAATTTATTCTGGCCGTATGCAGCCCAGCACAAACTCACAAAGCACTTACACTCCCCAAAACAGGGAATACAGGGGAATTCTAGGTGCCAGGCGCCACTTCCAAGGCTCCCCAGGGTTTGCTCCCACTCCTGTGGGGTTTGAGACTGCAGAGCTTTCAAACCTGTTTGCTTTCTGAGACTCTGTCCCGCAGCACGGAACCGGTTTCACATCTCCCGCTGGATGAAGCTCCCAGCGACGTGTGAAGGTGTCTCTGGCGCAGCCTTGGGGCGCACCGCTTAGTTCCCTGCACGCTGGGATCACACTGACCCTGAGCGCTGCTGGGTTCCCCTTACATAGAGTCCCCGCTGCTATAGGAAATCGCTGTAGATGGAGCCGCGACCATCATGTGTGGATACTGCATGGAGACAGGACGTGAGGTCACATCTGCATTGGCCAATCATGGCTGGGCGCGGGGTGGGTGAAAGTTAAAGGGCTTTTGGAGAAATATGAACGTCCCTGTGGGAGCAGCACCTGTCAGTGGGAGCAGCGCCTGTCAGTGGGAGCCTGGCAGCGGCTTCCCGGCCATCAGGAATATCTCCCATGAGCATCGGTGATATCTCGGGATACAGCGGAGTGCTGCACTTTTAGGGTGTTTGCCCGTCAGCCCGATCTCTTCCCCAGCCACTCTCCCTTTGTTCCTGCTCCTCTCCTCCCCCTCCATTCCAAGCAATAGCAGTTCTCCGGACATGTGGGCTGCTCAGTGGGATTCTCAGCCCAATGTACAGAGACCTTGGCTATGCTTTATATATGCACAAACATACTCGGTGTGAGTATGAGGACAATGGTGAGCAGGGAAGGGATGGTAATCAGGTCCGGGGAACTGGTACTCGTTGGTGCAAAGACTTTTTTCACCTGATAGGCTGAGGTGCCTACCCAGCGGGATGTACGGGGCTGGCTAGTTCAACCGTTGCCGGGTCTGAGTCCCATAGGCACAATTTCCATTGGTTATTTCAAATTTCCCACTCGCTAGACCCTCCCTACTCGAGGGGCGGTCAAGAGTGACTAAGCCGGCCCCCTCCCCTGATTTGTACAACCGGACAAGACATCGTCCTCCGATTGGCTGGTGGCCCCTGCTCCATGAAAAGTATAGGAGCCCGAGAGCTATGTAAGGGGAGAAGCCGATCAGAGTACCAGACAAGTTTTGAAGCTGATTGGACAGGCGACTGGCGGGATTTTAAATAGTGCTATTGGGACAATAGCACTGAGAAGGAGCTGTACAGGGCAAATCTACTGAAGCAGTCCCCTGCACCTAGTTGAGGCTAGATTCTTCTCCCTCAGACCCCAGTTGGCGAGTGTACTTTGTGATTGTGTATTTTTTTGTGTTTCCTGGCATGCCAGAATAAACTTTTGTTTATTCAACTATTGTGTCCTGTCTGGTGACTTTGATCTCGGGAGAAGTGTGTTAAAAATTCTGGTCTCCCGTGACAGGCTTCTTCCCCAAGCTGCGTGGGAAAGAAATGGAAGCCTATCAAGCAATGGTTTGGGAGGATGCTGGTGACTACCAGGTGGTAAAAGCACTGCTCTGGTCTCAGTATGAGATCACGCCCGAGACTTACTGGACCCAGTTTCATGCCATGCACAAGGGGTCCACGGATTTTCACACTAACTTTGTGGCCCGGTCAGCCTATCATGCAAAGAGGTGAGTAACTGTGTGTTCAGTGAGTACCTTCAATGTATTCCTTAACCTAATCGTGAAGGAGCAATTTGTACTCAAACGTTTCCCGGAGGTGAGTGAATGCATTATGGACGGCAAACCATCAAATGATCAGCAAACTGCCAAGATTACGGATGAGTTCATGGCGGCTCGACTCCTATTCTGGCAACAACCCCAACCGAGTGTTCCAGTTCCTGGCCACCAACCTCCTCGGCACACATAAACCCAAAGGCCCGATGCATCTTTGTGGAGCTGCCCAGTGCCCCCTAGTTCCAGAACCCGACCACCAAGTTTACCCATAAGTGGCAATGCTTTGGTTTCAACAGGGCGTGCCACCTGAGGATGGTTTGCCCCACTGCACTTTGAACCGATCCACCTGCGATGGGACCCACAACCCAGCTCCTCATATAAACGTCAGGGTAAGTCAAATTCCCATGCTCAAGCAATAGCAGGTGACCCACCATATCACCCAGGCAACCCAGGTCCCAGTCTCCGAGGCTGCCGAGATTGCTGCCGGTGCTGCAACACAAAGAGGAGCCACCATTGGGCTAGAGCAGATCATTGTGCGGTTGAAATATTTGTGCCCTTATACCATCAGCACTATGATGGTGGCCAGCCAGTTGGACCCTGGCACGGTCATCACTCTTGTCCAACCTGATATGTTTGGGCCAGAGCATCTGCCACCTGTCCGATGGTGCCCCTAAGTCCCTGCAGGTGGCCTGTGTTTTCATTGATTAGGGCATGGCCCAGAGCATCTGTAATGGCAGAGACCTCCCAGGCCATAACACCAACATGTTGTTGGGAACTCATTAGGGCAATTTTATGTGCCACTAATAGGGGTAGAGTGTGTCCGTCGAGTGTGCCCTATTGTGGGAGCGAAACGTGTTAGTGTGTTTCTCTGGTTGCCAATAACTATGTTTTTACCACAGCCTCTTCACCTGTTCCTGCTCGTGGTGCGACGCTATCCTTGGCTATTTGCCAATTTTATTTCCCATTGTGGCTGTGACCTGCTGTCAGACTTAAGACCTTGCCACCTCTGACACTATGTTTGTTCAGGGTCCCAAGAATGAAACCATCACTCCCCGGACATTGGAGTTCATCCCTTGTATGTCCTGGAGGAGACCAGTAAAGTAAGCTGGGTGTAACCTGACCAAACTGACAACCCTATCACTGCCAGTATGACTAGGGCCAAGGAGCCGGAGCACAGTCGGCAGTTCCGCAATACCTTGCTGTCAGATCAGAGCTTAGACGGCATGTGGCAGCACGCTGCCAAACCGGTCATTGAGTCCAGATCCGATTGGCTTGTGAGTGCCGCCAGCTCCCATACAGGGAACAGAGCCCAGGGACTCCGGACTTACCATGGACGGGGGTATTAAAACATTTAATAAGTAATGTGTTGGGGCTCAGAATAAACAGGTATACGCTTTGTACAGAGTATTTTCATTGCTGCCACATTTAGCTACAACTGATTGTGTGTTAAGTGCACAATTTTTTTTTTTCTATAATAAACAGGGACCTGAGACTCTGGTAAATAATTACATATTTTGCCTAAATTATCCAGTGATGTACGCACATAGATGGGATTGCAATTGAGTAATGGGTTAATATAAACATTTTGAAAGTACTTTGTGCAGGAGAAAGGTGAGTTGGCTAGAGTAGCCGTGTGTATTAACCTTGGTTGCATATCACATGCTCACTTGTGTGCGGTCCGTGACAGATAGTATATGGGCCACATGCTCACAGATGGACCAGGGACAGGTTCTGTAATTTTTAGTTTATAGCACAGAGTATATTAGTGGTACAAAAATAAATTCTGATTATTGTTCTTGCTCATAAAGGAATTAATTTGATAAATTGTACCTCCAAAAAACTTGTGCTGTTTATTTCGAAGACCAGATGCTGTAATTATGTGTTCTGCCTTTTGGTTATTGAATATTTCTATACCATTATGCTATTTGATTTTCTAACATGTCAGCATTAATTATATTATGACTTGATTTTGCATGTTCGAGGGCAATCTGTAAACAACGTTGGTTGAATAATTTTTTTTTTTTAATTGTTCTTGCATCAATATTACTCACTTGTCTTTAATGATACATTAGATACATTTTCAGTATAATACACCTTCATGACTTGCGAATTTGTGTCCGAAATAAAACAGGTTTTAGCCTTTACAAACCAAGTAATGAAGATACCGATTTCTAATCCAACAGCGCCATCGTGTGGTAAATTGTTTCAAGAATAGACTCCTAATACCAACACGTTGCGCCTTTTTGTATAATCACAAACAGAAACAAACACTACTTTATAGTGTATTAGCCATGCTACACTACTTTGTTTTCATTTATTTAGCGATGAACTAGAAACCGTTTTTTTTGTTTAGCTTTATAGTTATGGTTCCAGCAAACTAAATGCATACTTTAATCAGTTCATCAATTTTATGGGATTTTTTCCGAAAAATCATCATGTCGGTAATTAAAGTTCACCCCCAAGTTATATATACAGTAGGTGCCTTTATGGTATTAAATATTGATTTGCTTTCTGCAGTGTCGTATCAAACGCATTACTGTTTCTAATGACAGAACTGACACCTCCACATACATGGACTTAATTATACATTACTTTACAAATGAAGAGAACTATTATCATAAACAATTAAAGTGACTTAGAATGGAGATAGAAATATAATAAACACATGTCCTGCAGGAAATGTGAAATACTATAACGCTTTTTTGATGTTGTGGGTGGCTCTGAAAAGAGCCTTTGTGTTGGGTATGTGGGGATCTCTGCTCCTGGTCTCGGGGGTGAAGCTCACTTGCTGCTCTTGGCCGGTTTGTGGCTCTCGGTTTTCTTGGGCAGTAGCACGGCCTGGATGTTGGGCAGGACACCCCCCTGAGCGATGGTGACCCCTCCGAGCAGCCTGTTCAGCTCCTCGTCGTTCCGCACAGCGAGCTGCAGGTGCCGGGGGATGATGCGGGACTTCTTATTGTCCCGGGCGGCGTTACCGGCCAACTCCAGGATCTCAGCGGTCAGATACTCCAGCACTGCGGCCAAATAGACCGGGGCTCCGGCCCCCACACGCTGAGCATAATTTCCCTTCCGAAGCAGCCTGTGCACACGGCCGACTGGGAACTGCAGCCCAGCCCGAGATGAGCGCGTCTTGGCCTTGGCGCGAGTTTTCCCGCCTTGTTTGCCTCTTCCAGACATCGTGTATCACTCAGACAGCAGCTCGGGTAACAAGAGAAGTGACAAACCCCGCCCCCTGTGCCCTTATTTATACACTCTGACAGCAGCCGAACTCCTCTGTGATTGGTCAGTTTTGAAAACAGCCAATCAGTTCCATAATCCTGTAACCACCAATCATCTAATTTGAAAGAAAACTGATGATGTCATAAACGGTCACATGATAAAGTCAGCCAATAGAAGAACAGAATGCTGGGGCTGCTACTTTGCATAGGACTCCTATAAATAGAGCTGCTGGGGGTTTAGGTGACATTGTTTCTCTGCTGTTTGGAGAAGAAGCATCGCCCGACATGCCTGAACCAGCCAAGTCTGCGCCAGCGGCCAAGAAGGGCTCTAAGAAAGCCGTGACCAAGACCCAGAAGAAGGATGGGAAGAAGCGTAGGAAGAGCAGGAAGGAAAGTTACGCGATCTACGTGTACAAAGTGCTGAAGCAGGTTCACCCTGACACCGGCATCTCCTCCAAGGCCATGGGCATCATGAACTCCTTTGTGAATGATATCTTCGAGCGCATCGCAGGGGAATCGTCCCGTCTGGCTCATTACAACAAGCGCTCGACCATCACTTCCCGGGAGATCCAGACCGCTGTGCGCCTGCTGCTGCCGGGAGAGCTGGCCAAGCACGCCGTGTCCGAGGGCACCAAGGCGGTCACCAAGTACACCAGCGCCAAGTAACCCTGATCTCATCACTGACCCACAAACACAACGGCTCTTCTAAGAGCCACCCACTTTATCACTATAAGAGATATGCTCATATGTCATCTGTGCTCGGGATAAAAGGGAAGTGTTCTATTATACATTGCACTTTCTCAGTTATTTGCTTTTGTAGCTATTATATATTATAAAGTATCTTATGTGATGTATTTTTAGCTCTTTCTGGCTTCCTACCCAGCCACGTGTTTGCTGTACTTGTGTTGTTTTGTTAGTAAGAGGCGGGAGAACCGCAGACAAAGTGACAATCGCCGAGAATCCCCTTCAGATAATCTGCAGTTCACACACATCCCACAGGGTGGCGCTGCTGTGTTAGTAATGGAGTTCGTGCTCGGGAAGTAGGATTTGGGTTTAATAACCTGCGATTATTTTCCCTCATGTACTTTTTTTGAGCCTCACTAAAATACAGATTATATGTGCACGTGTCAGAATAAGTGTGCATGAAATGATGCCCTCACACCCGCATGGTATATACCGCATCTGATCGGGGGAAAGTTCTAGTGCAGTTTGGGATTAGTAACAGACCATGCAATCCGTGTTTGCCACATGCGTTAGATACGAGCACATTCATTTGCATTATCAGAATTGGCCTTTTATAGTTTGTCGCACATTTTTTATTCCATTTACATAAATGTAACAAGTGATATTTCTCATTGTCCTGTTGGGTTGGACATTAATTTAGAAATCGGTCAAATCTGCATTAAATAGGCTGGGATGTGTTACATTAAAGGCTTCTATTGTCACCTTGTTCAATCTGTTATCAGGGATTGCACCTTTTTAGTATAAAAACAAGGCTGAGCAACATGTGTTCCCTCAGATTTCAGTAGCAGTTGATGTGGTTTTGTGATAACTTGTCAGAACTCTAAATCGCAAATATTTATCACGTCCTGGTTTTTTTTAATCCTAAAACCACACATTTAATGTGTAACACACTCTGTTTGCTTGTCTCGAGGCAACACAAATATACAGAGAAGGTAAAAAAGGGCCAAAGGATTTAATATCTGCCACTCACACACACCACACGGTGGCGGTATTGCTTTGGCATTAACGTGTATCCCGGAGACCTGGATTTCTCACATGATCTGAATCAGGTTTCACCCCCAGATAGTTCTGTGACACACTGCACGTTGTGTGGCTTCCCTTAATAGAATTGGTGTGAATTAAGTCCAAATCAATAGGACTCTGACATTGCTGCATCATTCTTGATACATTTAGGTTTAATCCCTTGAATAGCCCATAATGTAATGAAAAACATTGAGTAAAATCCTGAATTTGCAAAATGATCACTGAGCAAAACACACAAATACATGTACAGGTGCCGAGACTGCCAGAGATGCCACATTCCCCATAACATCTATAGAGGGAGAAAGGCAGCAAAACACAAATGTATAACTCGCATTAATAAGAAACACTTGGGCTGTTCCTTCACTATCCCAACATCACTTGTGAAACTTTTACATCTATTCAATTACTGTCTATATTCTAAATCCAAGCTCCGTAATATTCATTCAAAGATCCCATGTTATTCCAGTCACATTGTTTTGCACAGTTTGGTTGCCTCATTCCTCTGCCCTTAGTTATCATTACACTCAATGGGATCTGCCCAAAGTAATCATGGCCGCCGAGTGCATCGTCTATCATCTCTATGGTGACCGAGACTCTTGTTAATGCGCATGCGCAGTAAGGTCTCCATTGCAATACATTACTATGCATGTCCCTGACTCCCAGCTTCACTTCCCCGGAACTACATCTCCCGTGATCCCCCGCGCACCGGGCTTTAGTTCGGAGGCTGCACGGTGGGTGAATGTGGTTCATGTAATAAGACGGAGGAGCAAGAGGAGAAGCAGCGGCGGCCATGTACCTAGTGCTGTGCGGAGGGGGTGGGAGGAGGTGGGGTAAGGGCTCTGTGATAGCTTTCTATGTGACCTCATAGTTTAATGTCATCCATCATTGTCAGGAGGATAATGATTTCTCTGCTAATTAGTCTCCACAAATCCCCCACTGTAAGGTGATCCTGGTTAGGCAGCTTATCCCATCATCGTCACTACAGACACATAATGGTGAGATGGAGAAGTGAATGGACTCATTATACAAATCTGTTATCTGAGATGTAGGTTTTGCCTTTTTATTTAAATGTATTTTTATATTACATTTTATTTTGAATTCCTCAATGTTTCCTCTTATGGAGAAACATTGACATAACATCGTATTTGAAACCTCTTAGAAAACTCTTATTTTTATAGGAGCTGTTTATCCTTAATCACAGCAACATTGGGGAGTAGCACAACCATAAACTAGGAACCTGCGGGTGTGCAAAATATCTCCCCCTCCCCACCCCAAAATAGTGGGGTTTAAAAACTCCCAATAACACGTTTCTATTTAATTTTCCATTGTCTAGGAAACGTAACCTTGAGAAACGAGATGCCAACGGTCTACTGTACATGCAAAGCCCAGGAGAGAAACAGACGCACTCCCAGGAAAAGATCCGGCCCTCATCTCACAGCTGGTCCTGTGGAGGTGAATATTATTTGCAGGTTGTGATATCAGTCACAGGAGACAAGGACACTTAACATCGGGAACACACACACACACACACACACACACACACACACATTTTGAATGAGGTCGACAGACGACGCTACCCACAGTTTGGGCACAAATACACCTAAACAGGGAATCCTTTCTCAACTAGGTGCCAGGCGCCGCTTCCAAGGCTAACCCGGGAGGCTTCCACGCTCCGTCCGCTGTGGGTAGCGCAGTAATCCAAGGATGATATTTGCACTATAGCAAGTTCAAATCGCCTGCTCGCCTCCACTTACAAGCCTCACTTTGGTTTATCTCCGGCACAAACCTCGGATGGCATAGTAATGAGAAATCGGCAGCCCTTTACAGGGTATATTTCACAGAACATGTATATACATTTAGCATTGGGACCTGCTATTGAGACTTACCTTGAAGTTGGTTACCAAGCTTGGCATTATTTGATCAAAGGATGTAACCAAAAGTCTCCTTTGTCTTCTAGATTTAGTTTTCACTATGTATATGTAACCCTGGTCCCCAGCAGCTCCTGGAGACCCCCCTCCCCTGGCGCAGCTCGATTGCGGGTACTGAACAACCCGACGGCTGTTTCCAAGGGTGGGGGCTGGAGCAGGGAGCAGCGCGGCTTCTCCTGCCTGCGGCCGGTTGCCGGGGACGCGATCGGGCCGTTGCTAAGGCCGCGATCGCGTCTCTAAGGTCCCGGCGGCCGCAGAGCAGGGCGCCGCCATTGCGCTTCAAGTCGCGCATGCGCAGTGAGTCCCCGGCGGCCCAGTTAGCTCGCGCATGCGCAGGGAGGCTGCGAGAGGCAGGGAGCAGTTGCGTGAGGGCAGGGAAGGCGCAGGAGAGTCGCGCGAGAGTAAGGGAAGTTAGTGAGAGGTTGCGGCGGCCATTACAGGTTTGTGTAGGCAGAGGGGAGGAGCGCACGCGGCCCCAATGTTATTGTAGGGGCCTCGGGACTACAATTCCCATGAGGCATAGCGAGGCAGGCACCAGGTGCTTGATAGGAGCCAATAGGGCTGTAGGACTGCCCTGGAGGGAAAAGAGATACATTTCCCGGGCTTTTGCATGAGTCACGTCAGTTGGAGCAGCGGAGCTGAAGGGGAAGGAAGGATGCAGGGAGTGAGTGCAGCTCCTGCATCCTGATAGGTACCCACACTCTCCAGGTAGGCCCCAACTCCCCACCAGGTTAGTGGGTAACTGATAAGGGACGGCCCTAGATAGGGAGGTCACCCTTAGTGTGTGTAAGGTGCAGGTTTGGCAGTGCCACAGCGGGTAGTGCTGTGCGCACTGGCAAATAGGCACAGCGTGCGAGCAGTGTGTTTGCTGCGGGTTCCAGGTTGCTGTGTATGAGTGTTGCATGTTGACGCTGCGTGTACTGAGTGCAGTGTGTGTGCAGCGTGTGTCAGTGTCTGCAGGCTGACAGTGAGAGCTGTGTGTCAGCTGCAGGCGTGTTAGTGTTAGGAGTAGCGAGTAGTAAGTTATAGGGAGAATTAGGGACTTGGGTAGCTAGGAGAGTGGGGCAGGTTATAACCCCGCAGGCCCTAGGAGTTTCCCCCAAGTCACCTCAGGTTGCGGTTCCTCAGGGACAGACCCTAGGTTAGGGTTGCTGTCACTCTAGAAGTAGTTAGGCAGAAAGCTGATAACGGCGGTTGCTGTTCCCATGCGGTTGGTGTTGCCGTGATCGGTTGCAGTTCCCGTGGAGCGGTGGGACCCTCGTTGGGGTCCACCGGCAGAGTACCTGGAAAGGATCAGACGGACGTCTGACCCTTTGAGAAGAGTGTTGCAGGCCCGAGCATCGGAGTGCTCGGAAGGTATCAATATTATATGTGCACCAACAGGCCTAGAGGTTTTAGTGACTGCGCAGTCACCCAGTGACTATCTCTGTAGGAGTACGGGACATTGGGTGGGGTTCTTGGGACACTGGGTGGGATCACCTGGTGTCGGGGAATCGTCCTGCGAGACGTCACCACGGGTAGTGTCTCCTCGTGAGAGGGACACAGGTTATGATGTTATGTAATGGATTATGATATCCTCTATGTTCGTAGTAAAGCCCTTAGTTATATATAATCACTGTGTGTGTAGTTTCTTATTGGGTTCCTATGTAGGGTCATTCTACACTTCCCTAGAATCCTACATAGGTGGAGGCGCTGTAAAAGAAGATTTGTTCCAGAGGATTCACCCCAGGCTCTCATTAGCGGAGGCTCAGACCTCCTGTGAGCCTGCAGGTATACGCACCACACCGGTAACACTACATGTTCTACTCACCCACACTATATATGAGATTGGGTGGGGTGGAATACCCGTTACATATATTTATTTCCCCATTTATTGCTACCCAATGATTGAAGTGCAGGGAGTAACTTTCTGTCTTTACATAGGTTACCTGTCTTAATAGCAAAGCATGGAAGACGGGGTGCTGACTAATCACCGAGCAGAGGCTCGTCTGATCGGCCAATCCGGGACACAGGAGGTGACTATGCCCCTAAGACACCCCACAGAGGTGGGTTTGAAGAGGTGTGGGAAATTCAAACTGACAAATAGAAATTGTACCTACGGGGCTTATACCCAGCAACGGTTCCCCAAGACAACCCAATATATCCCTCAGAGATAGGCGCCTCAGAATCTGGACTGAACAATAGCGCCACTCGGTGAGACATTGTTCCCCAGACCTGAGTCAGCGCTCCTCCCCACTCCTAACAATGGCTGGGGCACTTCCCCACCCACATTCCTGATAGCAGGACCCTATCTCTGTGTGTGCAGGCTCGCTGAGTGATTACCAGCCCTGCACACATGGGCAGCAGCAAAACATACTCATTCTAATCAGGGAGGTACTTAAACCCAATCACATTATTCTCTGGGATACTGGGTTAACCCCCTGAGGATCCCTTAAGATAGGTAGGGACAATGGGTTAACCTTTATTAATATGATCCCCATTGGCCCATCTTTTAATCATTGTCTTATAATCGGAAATTAGCAATTACACCAGACAGAATAAGGCACAGGGGAGAGGAATATACACTGGCGATAATTGTGCTATGCTAAAACAATGATGTGGTAAATTATGGTACAATGCACAGTTATGAAAAGTTTGAGCTATCATTACATATCCTTATAGGAAATGTAGGATTATGTTGCAAAGTTACCACACTTCTTCATGCCTCAGAAATCTAAAAAAAAACTATAGGAGGTGCATAGAAACTACAATAATAAGCAGGATAGTGGTATAATTGGAAGTATGTCTCCCTGAATGCCCTTCAACAAACAAATATAAGTCTCACCTAATGCACAATTACAATGTTGTTTTGGTTCAGTCTCCATAATAGGCCATAGGGGACTTTCGGTGCCAAGTAATCCGCCCCACTTGTTGAAGTATCTTGAGCTGTTCTGAGTTCAAAAAGTATTTGTCTGCATTATAACAGTTGTGATCAAGCTCTTGGAATGTCCATACCCCTTGGACGTATTGTCGTCTCTCTGACAGGGTAATGAAGCTTGTATGTAATACAACACATTCATTGTAAATGGCATTTATAATTGAAGGTGTGCTGCTGAAGATTACACGGTCTACCGGCAATACTCAACCTCCATTGTGGAAGTCAACAAGCAGTACCAGTGCTACTACAAATAGGGGTCAGCAGCTCTCGCCAGCCAGGAAACAATTGGTTGCCAAATCGGCATTGCATGGTGTCTGTGAGTATGCCTCAATACAACTGTATCTGTGTATGATGTGCATCTGTAACGTAGTTGGCTGACCACTGGGATATGGAAATCTATGCCACACTTTACTTGCTGCATTGCACATAAACCTTATTTACCTCTGTCTGAGAGACGACACCCAGTTGTGGATATTGCAAGAGCTTGATGGGGACGTGTTTTCTGCATATGCATTGTCATGACACGCATGCAGATCACACCATTTCTAGGGATCCTAGGGGGACGAGTTATTAGGAACAGGTAATAGTACAGGCCTAGCCCAATAGAAATTAAAAGGGGAAAACATAGAACATAAACTCTTACTAGAGTTCATGATGTCGCTTATCCTGTGGTTAAGTTCTTGCAGACTGTGAGGCCTCTGGAACTAAGAAAGGCTTGGGTGAGGACCTCCAGCAGCTGGAGCATGTTGCTTCAAAACAGTCAACAAACGGTTCCACCGGACGCAGAGTTTCTCTGAATCTCTGGAAGTCTTTCTGGGCTTATATAGGTTTGGTTCTCATACAAAACCATGGAGAGGGGGCGGCTAGGCCATTCAGCATTGTCTCTTTAATCAGCTGTCCAATCCGGAGAGTGTTTGAAGCTGAGATGGACCATGCACACACATGATTTTGGCCAGTGTTCGACAAATGCAACCCCCGATCGCCCGGAGGAGTGCATTTAACCCCCTGTAGAGTGCCGTTGCTGTGCTGTGGCTCATTTCAGGATGCCGGGACACGATCAAGCGGGTCACCTAGCAACGCGGGACGCCGGAAGGATAGCCCAGCCGAAGACATCCCTTGGAGGCACTGCAGTGACGCTACGCCACACACCAACGCAGGCGCATACAGGCACGCCCTCCCCCACTAAGGATCTCCTAGCAACTGCCGGGACCAGAGGCGGAGAGAGGCCTGGAGATTGTGGCTTTAGCTGGATGTGTCTGCGGAGCGGCGCTGTGTGGCTGGAGGAAGTGCTGCTCGTGTTGCTGCTGCTTCCATGTGTATCGCGGGCGAGGCGGACGGTGGGAGCCCCCCAGGCTGGATTTCCTCACTCTCATGGCAGGTAAGAGAGTGGGGGGGGGAGGGAGATGCAGCATACCACTCCAGTGAGCCGGCTTCAGACATAAGAGCATCCACCCGGTCACTGCTGTATTTCATCTCCTGTTGGCACCGCTGATAAGAGGGAGAGAGAGGAATTTGAGAGGGCGGACACTTGCTCTCGTGTAGGGGAGGGGTTTGGTGTCTGTGTGTGTGTAAGTGGCAGAGAGAGAGTGTGGTTGTGTGTGAGGAGGGAGATGCAGCATACCAGAGTGGAGTGTGTAAGTGGGAGTGTGTGTGTGTGTGTGTGTGGGAGAGTGTGTGTGTGTGTAAGTTGAAGTCTCGCCCTCTGTCTCGCCCTCTGTCTTGCCCTCGCGTGAATAATAGGGGGTGGGGGACAATGATTACATGAATACTAGGGGGTAGGGTATAATGGTTGCACAGTATATGGGTAACAGTTTCACACAGGGATGTGGGGGTTAGTGGACGTCTCTCAGCCTGTGGCAGGTGCTGACATAGTGTGCAGCCAGTTCTGCTGTGGTTTCATCTTCTCCCTGGAGGATCGCTATTTTTTGGTTCTCCACTATATTATTAAAGTTCTGGATAAGTGCAGTGAGTTTCTCTAGGTGGGCACTCCTCATTTCAGAGTATTGTGTGCAACGCAACAGGAAGTGAGTTTCATCTTCTACCTCTCCTAGCTCACATCTTTGGCACAGTCTCATCTCCCGCGGCTTCCAGTTCTGTCTGTGTCTGCCTGTTTCTATTTCTAGGCTGTGGGCACTTATTCTGTACTGGCCCAGGGTCTGTCTCTGCTTTGGGTCTTTTACCTTCAGTAGGTAGGGTGCCAGAGTGTATTCTCTCTGTAGGCTGTGGTAGGTTTCCAGCTTCTTTGAGTGCTGGATTTCATTGTCCCACCTAGTCACATACCGCTTCTTCATTTCGTTGGCGATTGAGTTGATTTATTTTTTCGGCAGGTTGTTGATCTGTGTGGGGTTTTGTCCTTGGAGTGAGAGGACAAGTTATTTGATGGCACAGGGTTTAGTGAGGAGGTCCTGGCTTCTCATTGCTCTGTAGCAGTAAGACTGTGGGTGACTGTTGTTTAGGTGGGCCCAGCATGTCAGTGCTCTCTTCTGTCCAGTGAGCAGTAGAGGAAAGCGGCCCAGCTCAGCCCGGCATGCATTGTTTGATGTACTCCTGTGTACTTGGAGAAGGTGTTTTGCAGAATTCCAGATGCAGTATTTCTGTTGGGCTGGTATCCCATTTTGTGGAGTCTGGGAATGTTACAGGGCCGCACACCTCGCTGCCATACAGAAGGATGGTGTGATGATGCTGTTGAATATTTTCATCCAGATTCGTATTGGTGGTTTGAGGTGCTACATCTGTTTCCCTATTGTGTAGAATGCTCTGCGGGCCTTCTCCTTCAGTGTATTTATGGCCAGGCTGAATTTCCCTGATGAGCTGATTGTTAGACCTAGGTATGTGTAACTCGCTGTCTGTTCCAGTGCATTGTCGTCCAGTGTGAATTGCGATATGGTTGGATGTTTTTTATATTTTTTCTGGAATACCATTATTCTG
>NW_027453839.1:772500-815465 GCF_040206685.1 Ascaphus truei | reverse complement strand
TCTCTCTCTGTCCCTATTGGCTGCCTATGCTATTTAGGGTCAGCCCTTCCCCCAGGAAGTGGCTGAGCATAATCCTTTCTTGGTGTTACTGTGCTGACCACAAGCTCCTTTGCTTGTCTCTTCTTTGCCTTCCTGTGCTTAAGCTTCCTGTATCCTGAAGCCTCCTTTGTCCAGAGTCCATCCCTGTGCCGAAGCCCCTGTGCTGAAGCTTCCTTGTTCTCTTACGTGTTTGCCTTGTTTACGCTGCAGCATCTATGCTGAAGCACCCTTGCCAAAGCTCTTCCTGTTTCTGAGGACCTCCTGTGCTGGACCCCCTGCACTGCAGGATTCCTGTCCCGGAGACCTCCCCTTGCACTGCAGTGCCTATGCTGAAACCCTACACTGACGCTCTCCCTGATGCTGACCCCGGTCTGTGACCTCAACCTATGCTCCTTTTGTCACGCTTGTGCTCGCCACAAACCAAGACCGGACCGTGGTGCTGAGGTGGGGCTGTGAATACACGGACCTTAGGCCAAAAAGCCTGTTCTGGATTGCGCAGTTCATAGTCGTTCATAGCAGGTTCAGGGCTGGAGAGGCCAGGGTAATCCTTTGACACGCATGGGTCTTGGTTGGAGACAGTAGAAAAAATGTTATCCAAGCAGGGGTTCGGCAACAGGAAATCAGGTGCGCTCCACTTCAGCGTAGGAGCAGCAGCAGTGCGGGAGTGGCCTCTGTGCGAGAAGTGGGAATGGCCCATGGTACCGGTCGCAGCAAAGGGAGAAGGAGGCCGGAACAGGCACACCTCCGGGCAGCGTTGGCGAACCAACGCTTCAGCACGGAAGTCCAAAACAGGCCTCTGCGAGGCGAGAGCAGCAGACCTTGGACTCAGTAAGCAGACCTCTGCTATGGGAAAAGGCAGCAGGTCACAGGAACAGGGATCAGGAACAAGAATACAGGAACAGGGCGGCCAAACAGGTAGCTTGTGGCAAACACAGTAACATCCTAAGTGAAAGGACTATGCTCGGCACTGAGGCAGTGTGAGAGCACAGTATAAGAAGGCCAGCGGGCTAATCCCAGGAGAGAGGTGTGAGGGCATTCCTCCATTGAGAGCACCGAGGCAGGGCGACAGTAATTGTGAGGGGAGGTTATCTGGAAACAGCACAGTTCTGTAAAGAAAGGGTTTCCACCAAACCCAGAAACAAATTCCTTACAGTAAACCCCCCCCCCTCCCCTTTCAGGTGAGAACTCTGGGCGAACAGGACCACTCATAGATCTGGGAGACATATCATTGTCCCTGAACTGTCTTGGCGAGGTGTAGATTCATAATCCCACAAATCATTGGCAAGCGCCATCTTTAGATCAGAGAGCAGTAGCACTGCAATTCTTGGTATATGGAAAGCAACACAAAATGTCTTGGAAATCCAGAGCTGTGGAAAAGCAGGTGATTCCCGAACAGGGAAGTCCAAAGTACACCAGCCAGGTGCCCGGTCCCTAGTAATAGTCCGAGTGTATAGGACAAAAACACTGATTGTTGGTCGGATATAGCAGAGAGGCCTTCTGGACAGGCAATGTTTTTGCTGGAATCGGTACGTAGAAGCTTGAGAGAATCTTTTGCTCCCCAGGAATTCCGGACCGTTGTTAGTAAGGGTATAGGGCTGGAGGGTTCACTGCAAGATATTGACGCAACCCCTTTGGTACAGTCCAGGCCTGTTCCCCCAAAGAAGTCAAAAGTGGAGGTTATAGTATTTTAAGTAGTTTCCTGCCGTGGCACTGGCAAACGATAGGTCAGCATTCCTGGGCATCTGAAGTCTACGAAGCATCCGGTCCGAAGTCTGGACATCCGGAAAGGGAGCAGTAGGCACCAAAGAACAAGCAGAGAAAAGCATGCCCGTATTCACCATGGGAGGACAAGAAACAGGAACGGACACCACAGGGGTGAAACAGTCAAATAGGGGTGTTTCAATCTTTGGCGAGGGCAACATGAAATCCAGAGGAAACACCTCAGCCACCACACGGGGCCCTGCGGGCATAGGATCTGCTAGCAAAGTGAGAAAGCTTGGATCCATACAGACTTTATCCGGTACAGCAGGAAGCAAGGTGAGCAGTAAACCTGATTTAGAAACAGAAGTCTTGTATTTAGAACTGGGTATTTCAAGCACAGAGGAAGGATCGGGAGAACATGAACTTGACTGAGGAGTGGAAGTCCCAGAGTCAGAGGCTTCACGCGATACTGTTGGGGAGACAGTATCAGATATCACTATTTCGAACACAGGGTCCTTGAAAGCAGTAGATACATTAGGTACTAGCGAAACCTCACTGGAAGGTAAGCCTGAGTTTGCAGCTGAAGTAGAGTGATCTGTAGTAGGTACCCCAAATATTGTGGAAAAATCAGAGAAGTGTAACTCGGTTTTGAACCCTGGGTCCTTTGAATCTGTAGGATAAACAGTCACTACAGAAGATTCCAAGAGAGATAACCCTTAGTTGGTTGTAGCAGCCATGTAGTCTGTAGCGGATACCTCGAATACTGTGGGAAAAACAGCGAGAGAGTATTATCTGAGGAGTCGGAATGCCAGACTCTAAGGCTAAGCGTGGAGTAATAGGGAAGTTAGGAAGAAAAAAGTGTTCTCAGCAGTGAGGAGCTTAAAGTCATTCTTGGTTATCACTTAAGCTGTGGGAAAATCAGTGGAGAAACAGTTTGTTCCTGAACCAAAGGATTGAACAGCAACAGTGGTTATACTAAGTACAGCACCGGAGTCCGAGGAAGGTATACTGGACACTGCCGAGAGTACTTGAGGAGTCAGACTGGGTGTTTCCATGGGGTCCAAGGACATTGTGCTTGTCTCTGAAATGGGTGGTTGGGAAATAGCAGAAACCGGACCGAACACTTCAATTACATTCTAAGAGAAAGAACTATGCTCGGCACTGAGGACGTGTGAGAGCCGAGTATAAGAAGGCCAGTGAGAGAGGTGTGAGGGCATTCCTCCAATGAGAGAGCACCAAGGCAGGGCGACACTAATTGCCAGCACAGGTGGATGTGAGGGGAGGTTGTCTGGAAACAGCACAGTTCTGTAAGGAAAGGGTTTCCACCAAACCCAGGAACGGATTCCTTACACCTATGCCGCCTGCCCTAACCCCGGCCTGGATATATATTGTTAACCCTGACTTCTCCAATCCTGACCCGGCTACGTTTGACCACGGAATTCGCACTCCGGACCCGTCTTTATGGTCTAAGGTTTGTGTATAACCATCCCCACCTCAGCCCTGCAGTCCAGTCCTGGTTTGTGGCGAGCACAAACCTGACAGTCTACTACTTTTCATAATACACTTGTATGTTTCCCTGAAGATCCTGGCAGACTTACATGGTCACTCTACCTTATAATTTCAATGCTATTTTTTCTGGTGTCCTTTGCAAGAATTGTGGCAGGGTGAGCGTGCACTTTCAGAGAGAGGTATGTGGGTCTGAATACCAGAATCCTTGTTTAAATGAAATAATATCTGGAGGCTGAAAAAAAAGAGGAAGCTCTGAAGAAGTAAACGTGGAAGCAGACTTGTGAGAGACGAAATGTGACCACTAAGTTTAGAGTTGTGTATCTGAGGCCCTGAATTTTGTCAGCCTCCAGATTGTGCTACTAGCTAAGATTGTGCTACTGGCTAGAGCCACAAACAAGTGATCTAAACATCCGGGCCTTAGAGCCAGGATTTACAAGCATAAAGGCCCTTCTCAAAGTCAAACACAATGTCCATAAAAAGCTTTGTCACATTGGACCTTCTATAGGAGAATCGCAACTCTCTAAACATTGAATAAAAGTCTGAGGCAAGAAGACTTCCATTTTACCCAACCAACAGTGGTGTGAATATTTATGGTATCCTTTGTGTGGTTATTAGACACTTTGGGGCCTATTCACTAAACTTTGATAAGTTCAGTGCATTGCTGAACGAGTTTGCATTTTTGTTTGAGTCTATAGATGTAAGGCTGCCTGTCTATATGCCAGGGGTCCCAAACGCGCACCAAGATGCCTGTCAAGCATTTGTGGGTGGCCGTGACTAGCCATTTCATAGATCAGGGGTCGCAAACATGTTGATCGTGAGCTACGAGTAGCTTGCCGGCTTCCAGTGAGTAGCTTGCCGCTGTGCCGCAGTTTCCTTCTGCTCCGGACGTCGGGCACAACTTCCGCATCTGTGACACTGGAGGCCACCCCCAAGGTAATTGTGTGTTTGTATGTTAATTGGTTGCTGCCTGCTACTCTCCTGGACTCTCAAGTGTGCGCCTTGGACACAAAAAGGTTGGGACCACATGTGTAGTGAGTAAAAAAATAGGGTAAATGCTGCACACCATAAAATGAGGGGGGGAAAATCTGATACTAATATCTGTGGTCCTGGTTCCACGGACTGCCTGCCAATAATCCAGAATGAATCAAAACTAATGCAGCTGAAACATAGCACTATGGATTTTCATCAAGCTAAATGTATTGTGCCAAAACGAAACACATTGTTTCTGCCTCTAACTGGCCTTTCACTTGATAAAAGCCAGTTCGAGGCCGAAACATTGTGTTTCCTTATGGCACAATAAATGTTACTTGATGAAAATCTGTAATGCTCTGATTCATCTACATTAGTTTGGACCCCAAGTGTAGGACATTCAAGTACCAGCAAACGTGGCAGGCACCAGAATGTGTCATATGGCCTGTCACAAGAGACCAGAACTTATCACTGTGACCAGACAGGACAAAGCAGTTCAATAAATGTTTATATTCCAGCCAGAGCCAGCAACCTCAAAACATAAAACATAATTGAGCTATTCTCACTAAAACAGGGGCATACGGAAGGGATCTGAGCTGGCTAGGTGCTGAGCACCACATTGAAGGCTTACCCGGGACTTGCTTCCACTCTCTGTTGAGGCAAATATCGTCTAGACTTCTCTGGTACAATTTGCAGCAGAGACCTTTCAAAAGTAATGCTTAATAGTCCTGCTCTCCACTTCTTCTCTGTCAAGATACAGTTCATAGTACAAAAGTTCTTTTGAATGTCCCACAGGGTTAGACTTCCAGGCTCATGTCTGGGTGTCTCCAGCACAGTCTTGGAGCTCACCGCTTAGTTCACTTTGACGGCAAGATCAGAGTGAACTATGGAATGCTGATTGGGTTCCCCTTTCATAGATTCCCTGCTTCCATAGGAAATCATGGTAGAATTGCAGGTGACCAATCAGTAGGTGAGGGTTCATCTGTAATTGGTCAATCAGATGAGGTGGGGCTAAGAGATGTAAGGGCCTGTGGAGGGAAATACAAACGAGTCAATGGGAGCAGCACCTATCAGTGTGGACTCAGCAATGGCTTCCCCCAGCTGGCTGGAATGATTTTACCCCCTTGGCTGGCACCACTCTGGCTGGGGAGGTAAAAAAATGCTCCACTTTTATGGTGGATGCCCCCCCCCCCCCAGTCAGATGTCCGCCAATTGCCACTCTCCTTTCTTTCTACACTTCACCTGCTCCTCCAGTCACAGCAGCAGCCATTTTCCCCAAACATGTGGTCTGCACAAAGGGTTTCTCATCCCCACATGCCCAGACTTTGGATATGCTTAACTGTTGCATAAAGTAAAGAAAAAAAAAAACATTTCTACACTTGCAGTTGAATAAAGAGTATATTTTACATAGGATGCATAGGCTACCGGGCTTTTAAATACAGGGTAGCTAACGTGTCTGATGGTTAGATGAGCCCCAGGTAAGGACGAGCCCCAGGTATTAACCTTTATTATACTTGTGTGTGTGTATTATAGTACAGTATATGCAAGTGATACAATGCTAGGTAAAAAAAACATCTCTAAATCCTCTCATTGAAGCCTTTGCTGTGTGTATTATAATATATGCAAGTGATACAATGCTAGGTAAAAACTATCTTTGAATCCTGTTTCATCCTACCCTTAATTAAATTAAGCATTGAAACCTAGACAGGGAACACCCTGTGTAGAAAACCTTCTGTTTGAATGTGCCTCAGATGTGCTAATTAAGCAGACAAAAGTTTAAAAGGAAGTTCAGAAGAAGTGGACACCCCCAACTGGCCCTGATTCCTGCATTTGAATTACGCTGGAAAGGAGGATATCATCTATACCAGACTGCATCATTACTGCTGTGATGCTGCCTTTACCATTTATATTTGCTGTGTGTTCACTTCTTCTCAAATTATGCACTTCTTTTTACCAGCCTCAGTATGTCTCTAACTCCATTCATATATCTCCATCTCTCCTTCCTTTACCACTTCTCTGTTCACATGAACTCCTTTCTTACCTGCGTCCTCTGACACCACACAGCTATATCCCCTGCACTAAAAAACACCCCTACAAATCATCCTCACACATCCTCTTTCTATCCATGCTTCTCCTCCTTGCTTCTGGGGATATCTCTCCCAATCCTGGTCCCTGCCTTATTCCTACATGCTCTCGTCCTCGCCTGCCAATTACAACCTCTACTCCTTCTGGTGTGAACCCCTCCAACCTCACACCCATCCCCTGCCACCCTCCCTCCTCTCTCCCTTTCTCCTGTGCCCTTTGGAATGCTCGCTCCCTTACTCACAAGTGCCTCTCTGTGCATGACTTCTTTCTCTCTCACTCTGCTCCTATTTGCTATAACTGAGACCTGGCTCACTCAGTCTGACACTGCTCTGGAAGCTGCGCTCTCCTATGGTGGCCTTTCTTTCTCCCACACTCCGTGTCCTGACGGCAGGGGTGGAGGCGTGGGAATCCGGCTCTCTTTCTGCCGTTACCGAACCATTCCTATTCCTCCATCTCTTGCTTTTCCCTCCTTTGAGGCTCACACTGTCCAGATCTTCTCTCCCTGTCCATGTGGTGGTCATTTATCGCCGACCTACCTCTTCTCACCCCCCTTCTGCCTTTCTCACTTTGAATCCTGGCTCTCTTTCTCTCCTCAGACTCCCCCGTTCTTCTCCTTGGGGACTTCAATTGTCATATTGATGGCCCCTCTCTCCCTTGGACATCCCACTTTCTCTCTCTAACCTCTTCTTTTGGCCTTCAACAGTGGTCTGCAGCCAGCACCCACAAGGATGGCCATTACTTAGACCTGGTTTTCACTAAAAACGTCTCTCCGATTTCTCCATTTCCTCTTTTCCTCTCTCTGACCATCACCTCATCTCATTCTATCTCGCTTCTCCCTTTCTCCACCTCCATCTAACCCCCGGTTGTGCAGAAACCTGCGCTCTATTCACTTTCCTGACTTTGAATCCACGTTACGCTCCACTCTCAGCTCTGCTACAGACCCTGACAACCTGGTCAGGAACTACAACTCTGCCTTGTCCTCCTCTCTTGATCTTCTTGCCCCGCTTTCTCTCTGCCGCCCTCGCCCTTCTAACCCTAGACCCTGGCTAAATTCCCACATGCTGCGTTCCTCTGAACGCCTCTGGAGGAAATCGCATACTCTCGCAGACTTCCTTCACTACAAATTTATGCTATCCTGTTTCAACTCTGCCCTCTCGCAAGCTAAACATGTCTACTTTTCTTTTTTTTTTGTAACTTAGATTTTATTGCATTTTTCCAAACAAGTGATACAGAATACAGTATACATTACATTCATTTTTAGTGTTAATCTCCGCTATAGACAGTACCGTATGTCAGCTCGTGAGACATATCCCGGTTTTTCGGGCCCTACTCGACCGGATTGTTTTGGGTGGACTAGCAATAAAGATAATAACATAATTCACATAGTACGATTAATTCAAATTGACAAACACAAAATCAATAAAGAAAAAAAAAAAAAATTTAAAAAAATAAGGAGGTGGGTAGGAAGGGAGTAAGGGGTGGCGCGGCCGGAAGAGGAGCATCGACTCGTGCTTGGTCTCTTCACCGATCCTAGTAAGGTTCTTTGTGGGTTGCGTCCTCTCCAGTTTAACACCTCTGTAGGTGTTCTGTCTATTTGTCTGTATAGTCGTCGTGAGCTGAGTTTTCGCTCCTAAAGGAGAACGCACCTGCATCTATCACAGCCAGATTGTGTTCCTCTCAACCCCGGATATCCATCTGCGCCAGCCAAGGCGCCCATACTTTGAGATAATTGGTGCCAGTGTCGTTAACTAGACTCGTCAACTTTTCCATCTGGCAGATAAACCACAATCGATTTTGAATCTTTGGGATACTTGGAATTTTGGGGCGTTTCCATAGTGCTGCGATCTCGCTCCGTGTGGCTATTGCAAAATGTGCTATTAGTTTATTGTTTGCTTTGGACAGGCCCGTTAGTGGTCTATTCAAGAGGAATAGCCATGGGTCTGGGGGAATAGTGAGGTCGAAGACCCTCTATCCAATGTCTAATTTCTTCCCATAGTGGGGAGATCCGCGGGCAAGACCACAGCATATGTAACAGATCGGCCGATCCTCCGCACTGCCGGGGGCATAGTGAGGAGGATCCAGGCACGAACTTGGCTAATTTCATTGGGGTGAGGTACCACCGCATTAGGACCTTATATGCGTTCTCCTTTAGTGCGGTACATATGGAGCTTTTTGCCGTGGCCAGATATATAGCGTTCCACTCGTCGTCTTCTAATGTCTCTCCCAGGTCTCTTTCCCATTGGGTTCTAAATGACGGTGGCTGCTGTCTAGAGCTCGCAGAATCAACTACTTCCTTGTACAATTGTGATGTGAGTCCCTTTGTGTCGGTCTCTGCCAGACAGAGCTTTTCGAATGACGTCAGGGGGGGGTATGGGGCAAATTTGTTATAAAATGCTCGGAGCTGGAGGTACCTAAAAAATTCTGAGTGGGGTATATCTTTTTCTTCTCTGACGTGATCAAACGTTTTAATCTTGCTATTGTAACCCTCCAGATCTTTAATTCGTATATAACTTTTTGTTTCCAAATTGATGCATCTCCCTCCAGAAGGCCAGGAGCGAACTTGGGATTGTTCCAAATTGGGGACATCAAAGATTTACTCGTTGTGAGAGAGTATTTAGTCTTATTAGCCTCCCAGATAGACAACGAGTTGGTCATTGAGGAAAGTGGCATGTCAGCAGATCGTCATGCTGTTTTAGGTAGCCAAATCAAGTTGCGTATTTTTAAAGGAGCGCAGGCAGCACTCTCTAATTCCACCCACCATTTTAAATGTGGACTGGATTGCCATTGAACAATTTGGCTTAATTGAGCCGCTTTGTAATATGAGAGCAGGCAGGGTACCGCTAGGCCCCCCGCTAGGACAGATCTTTTCATATTTAATTTGTTGACTCTCGGTTTTTTCCCTCCCCAGATAAATTTAGAGATTGCAGACTGAAGTGAGAGCAAATCCTTCAGTCTGAGTGGCACTGGTAACGTCTGGAAAAGGTATAGGATACGAGGGAGTAGGTTCATTTTGACGCTATGTATCCTACCTATCCAGGATATTCGTATAGAGGACCATTTATGGAGGTAAGCTATCAACGTCCGAATTAGGTTGGGGTAATTTGCATTGTAGATGTCTTTTGTGTTCTTGGCTATGTGGACTCCTAGATATTTTATGTATTTCTGTTGCCAGTGGAAGTTAAAATTCAGTTGCAATAACTTCTCTACGTGTCTAGGGAGATTGATGTTGAGGGCTTCAGATTTAGCTTGATTTATTTTAAATCCCGAAATGCTCGAGAATCTGTCCAATAAATCCAATAGGTTTGGCAAGGAGGTGAGGGGCTTTGAGATAATTAGTAGGATATCATCTACGTACAGGGCCGCTTTATGTGTTTGAGAATATACGTTTAACCCTGAGATATCCGGGTTGCCTCTAATTTGCGCCGCCAGTGGTTCTATACATAGAGCGAACAGGAAAGGGGATAATGGGCATCCCTGTCTCGTGCCACTCTTAATTTGAAAGGGGAGAGATGAAAAGCCCTGGTGTATTACCCTGGCGGTAGGTCCTGAGTACAGCGAGAGAATCACTCTACTCACCTGATCCCCAAAGCCAAATGCCGCAAGCGTCTCCTTCAGGTAAGGCCAGTCTATCCTATCAAAAGCTTTTTCTGCATCCAGACTTAACAACATACAGGCATACCCCGGTTTAAGGACACTCACTTTAAGTACACTCGCGAGTAAGGACATATCGCCCAATAGGCAAACAGCAGCTCACGCATGCGCCTGGCAGCACGTCCTGCACAGCAATACCGGCTCCCTACCTGTACCGAAGCTGTGCGCAAGCGGGGAGACTATAGAGCCTGTTACAAATGTGTTATTTACATCAGTTATGCACGTATATGATGATTGCAGTACAGTACATCCATCGATAAGTGGGAAAAAGGGAGTGCTTCACTTTAAGTACATTTTCACTTTACATACATGCTCCGGTCCCATTGCGTACGTTAATGCGGGGTATGCCTGTACTTTGTGTGTTATTTTTAGTGGCCAATTCTACCAGATCAATAAATCGCCGGGTATTGTCCGCTGCCTGTCTGCCTTTAATGAATCCGACCTGATCTGGGTGTATAAGTCTGGGTAGGATTAGACATAATCTATTGGCCAATAGTTTAGCGTATATTTTAATATCAGTATTGATTAGGGATATGGGCCTATAACTTTTGAAGTCCAGCGGATCTTTACCTGGTTTATGGATTAATGATATAGACGCCTGTAACATCTCTCTGAGGATGGGGGCTCCTGCTAATATTGCATTGAACACGTGGAGCAACCTAGGGGCTAGTACTTTGGCAAATTTCTTATAGTATAGCCCCGAGAAGCCATCAGGCCCTGGGGCTTTTGAGGGTTTGAGTTCCTTAATGGCTTGTGACACCTCCTCTATAGAGAAATCAGCGCCCATGGCCTCTCTCTCTGCCTCTGTCAATCTCCCTAGTTTTGAGCTGGCTAAGAAATCTCTCAGCTTCTCGCTCGTTTTAGCGTTATGTGCCACTTTCTCTCCATTATATAGTGTTTCATAGAACAAACCAAATTCTTCTACTATTTTCTTAGGGTTGGCCGTGGGGGTGCCTGATTTTAAGCGTATAGCTTGGATATTAAACTTCACTTGTCTGTCTCTTAACGCTCGAGCCAGCATAGTATCCGGCCTGTTCGCTTTTTCGTAAAATTTCCTCTTAGACCAACTCAGCGCGTTATCTGCCCTGGAGGTCAACAACATGTTTAGTTCAATTTTGGTATCTTTCAATTCTTGTAGGGTTACTCTTATGGAGAGATGTAAGGGAATGTAATCTCGATTGAAGCTTCATAATTTTTGAGTCCCTTTCCCGTTTTCTCCTAGCTGTGGTGCTAATTAGTATGCCCCTCAGCGTCGCTTTGTGAGCCTCCCATAATACAAACTGGGAATCTACAGAGCCTGTGTTTGTGTGGAAGAATTGAACTATTTCTTCCTTTATTGTCTCATAAATCTCAGGGATTTTTAGGATTGATTCGTTGAGCTTCCAGTTCGCTCCTGGTCTGCCTGTTCGGATGTGCTCGCACCTTAGCTCTATCGGTGCATGGTC
Source organism: Ascaphus truei (assembly GCF_040206685.1). Lineage (NCBI taxonomy): Eukaryota > Metazoa > Chordata > Amphibia > Anura > Ascaphidae > Ascaphus > Ascaphus truei. The sequence goes on along the minus strand of NW_027453839.1, from coordinate 804,066 downwards.
AGACCATGAAATATCATTGATCCCAGCTCGGGAGACCAGAGGAACCAGTTGGCAAGAGACGAAAAAGTAATCAATTCTGCTGTAGGAGCCGTGTGGGTGGGAATAGAACGTATAGTCCCTATCAGTCGGGTGTAGTTCTCTCCATATGTCAGTCAGTTGGTTGTCTTTGAGGCCCTTGCGTAAAGAGGTCCCCACTTTTTTATGTACTGTGCCCGTATTCCCTGATCTGTCTAGGATTGGTTGCATGACCATGTTGATATCCCCTGCGAGTATTACGCCGCCCCTTGCGACGGTGCGTAGAGTCCGAAAAAAGTCTTCAAAGAAGACTGCGTCCTGCTCGCAGGGGGCATAGATTGTGGCTATTGTGATGCATTGCTCCCGTATCGTGCCCACTAGTATAAAAAAGCGTCCCTCTGTGTCTCTTTTAATAGTTTGGGCTACAAATGGGATTTTATTATGGAACAAGATGACCACTCCACGTTTTTTAACCGGTGCGGTGGAAAGGTAGAACTGGGCATAGTCTTTGTCTAGGAATTTAGGCGCGTTGGTCTTGCTAAAATGAGTCTCCTGTAACATTAGGACATCTGCGTGTTTTCGTTTATAGTCAGCGAAAGCTATTTTTCTCTTGGTTGGGCTATTAAAGCCCTTAACGTTATGTGATATAAGGGTTAACGCCATCACTTAATGTGTGAGAAGTGTAACAAGCTAACGTTTGATGACTCACCCTGTCCACTTTGTCCCTTGTTCAACTGGCGGACGTTTTTGGTGTTACCATCCGGCAAAGTTCTTGTGTTCCGTCTAGGTCGGCATCCTCCCCGGCCGGGTGGGGAAAGGATTGGGAGAGGTAGGGAGGGAGGAGACAGTACAAGGGAAAACACATAAGGGGTAAAGCAAAATTGGAAACATAAGTTAATCCGCTTTGTAATAATGAAAAAAAATAAAAGAAAAACCAGAGCTCCCCTCAGGGTCCCCCGAGTGGGAATCTGACGCCCAATGGGCAGGTCGGTATGCCTGATCTTCCAAAACGGCCGGCTTTCCCTTCCCAGGACCGACCCCCCTGGGACTTGTTTGAGGTCCTAATTCGTCAGGGACCTATATGAGGAACACATGTACGACATCGTTGGTGAATCCCACCGGCGCAAAACTGATAACTAACTTAACCTTAAACTGTAGCGTGATTTTTAACTTTATAACGACTTACAGCAGTACCTAAGTTATAGTGAGTGCATATCCATATATATACATGCATATACCCAGCAGTTGAATGAACACAATTATTTAATGATTTAATGAACATATTTAACCTATTTAACCCATGAACCTTATATAACACTAGCTGAGAGACCCGGCGTTGCCCGTGATGTAAATGCGTAATGGGTCGTATTATTTATAAATCGTGGAACAATAGGTGAGTATTTGTTGTAAAGGTTTCATAATAATGTTGAAAAGATGGAAGAAAATGTAATACGATGTTGTATAAAAATGGTTTATTGTAAACACACCACAGTACAATGTATATTTTGGTGACATAAGTGATGTGAAAATGTGAGGCGTGTGTCTTCCTAGGGTGTGAGGCGGCGGATGGGTGTTCAGTACGGGTGGCGCGTGGGTAGTGAGTGCTGGCTGTGGGTTGGGGTCCTGCTAGGGTGTGAGGCGGCGGGTGTGTGGCGAGTGCGGGTGACAGCTGGTCAGTGATATTGTTGCGTAGGGGCAGGATGCGGCAGGTGTGTGTCGAGTGTGTGGGTTGTCTGTTGAATGCGTGCGGCGGGTGGGGGGAGGTGGGAGGTGGTGTGAAGGGGGAGGAGGTGGGAAGGGGAAGGGGGGGGGAGGCGGTGGGAAGGGGGGGAGGCGGTGGGAAGGGGGGGGAGGCGGTGGGAAGGGGGGGGGGAGGCGGTGGGAAGGGGGGGGGAGGCGGTGGGAAGGGGGGGGGAGGCGGTGGGAAGGGTGGGGAGGCGGTGGGAAGGGTGGGGAGGCGGTGGGAAGGAGGGGGGAGGCGGTGGGAAGGGGGGGGGAGGCGGTGGGAAGGGGGGGGAGGCGGTGGGAAGGGGGGGGAGGCGGTGGGAAGGAGAGGGGAGGCGGTGGGAAGGAGGGGGGAGGCGGTGGGAAGGGGGGGGGAGGCGGTGGGAAGGGGGGGAGGCGGTGGGAAGGGGAGGTGGGAAGGGGAGGTGAAGGGGGGTGGAGGGGAGGTGAAGGGGGGTGGAGGGGAGGTGGAGGGGAGCTGAAGGGGGTGTGGAGGGGAGCTGAAGGGGGTGTGGAGGAGAGGTGAAGGTGGTGTGGAGGGGAGGTGAAGAGGGGGGGGTGGCGGGGAGGTGAAGGGGGGGGGGTGGCGGGGAGGTGAAGGGGGGGGTGGCGGGGAGGTGAAGGGGGGGGTGGCGGGGAGGTGAAGGGGGGGTGGTGGCGGGGAGGTGAAGGGGGGGGTGGCGGGGAGGTGAAGGGGGGGGTGGCAGGGAGGTGAAGGGGGGGAGGTGAAGGGGGTGTGGAGTGGAGGTGAAGGGGGGGTGGAGTGGAGGTGAAGGGTAGGTGAGGGGGGGTGGAGGGGAGGTGAAGGGGGAGGAGGGGAGGTGAAGGGGGGGTGGAGGGGAGGTGAAGGGGGGTGGAGGGGAGGTGAAGGGGAGGTGAAGGGGGGGTGGCGGGGAGGTGAAGGGGGGGGGCGGGGAGGTGAAGGGGAGGTGAAGGGGGGTGGAGGGGAGGTGAAGGGGGGTGGAGGGGAGGTGAAGGGGGGGTGGAGGGGAGGTGAAGGGGAGGTGAAGGGGGGGTGGAGGGGAGGTGAAGGGGAGGTGAAGGGGAGGTGAAGGGGGGGTGGAGGGGAGGTGAAGGGGGGGTGGAGGGGAGGTGAAGGGGAGGTGAAGGGGGGGTGGCGGGGAGGTGAAGGGGGGGGGCGGGGAGGTGAAGGGGGGGGGTGGCAGGGAGGTGAAGGGGGGTGGCGGGGAGGTGAAGAGGGGTGGAGGGGAGGTGAAGGGGGGTGGAGGGGAGGTGAAGAGGAAGTGGAGGGGAGGTGAAGGGGGGGTGGAGGGCAGGTGAAGGGGGTGGAGGGCAGGTGAAGGGGGGTGGAGGGGGGGTGGAGGGGAGGTGAAGGGGGGTGGAGGGGAGGTGAAGCGGGGTGGAGGGGAGGTGAAGGAGGGTGGAGGGGAGGTGAAGGGGATGTGGAAGGGAGGGGAAGTGGAGTGAGGGGAGGTGAGGGGTGGGTGAGGGGTGGGTGAGGGGAGGTGAGGGGTGGGTGAGGGGAGGTGAAGGCCGCTCACTCACCCGTCCGGCAGGTCCCACGTGGATCTGAGGCGGGAGGCAGCGTGTTGTGGCCGCTCCCCCGCTGTGTCCCGGGCGCTCGCTCGTTCCGCTTCCCCGCTGACTGTAGCGGTGCCGGGGGGGGGGGGGGTATCGGGGAGACACTGACACTGGAGGGGAGGTGAAGGGGGGGGGGGGTGGAGGGCGGGGTGGAGGGGAGGTGAAGCGGGGTGGAGGGGAGGTGAAGCGGGGTGGAGGGGAGGTGAAGGAGGGTGGAGGGGAGGTGGAGGGGAGGTGAAGGGGATGTGGAAGGGAGGGGAAGTGGAGTGAGGGGAGGTGAGGGGTGGGTGAGGGGAGGTGAGGGGTGGGTGAGGGGAGGTGAAGGGGGGTGAGGGGAGGTGAAGGGGGGTGAGGGGAGGTGAAGGGGGTGAGGGGAGGTGAAGGGGGGGTGGAAGTGAGGGGAAGTGGAGTGAAGGGGGGTGAGGGGAGGTGAAGGCCGCTCACTCACCCGTCCGGCAGGTCCCACGTGGATCTGAGGCGGGAGGCAGCGTGTTGTGGCCGCTCCCCCGCTGTGTCCCGGGCGCTCGCTCCCCCGCTGTGTCCCGGGCGCTCGCTCCCCCGCTGTGTCCCGGGCGCTCGCTCCCCCGCTGACTGTAGCGGCGCCGGGGGGGGGGGGGGGGACTGAAAGCGCGGGAAACAGGGAGGCTTCCGGCCGCCGCCGCGAGTGAGGCCGCCGCCATCTTGGGCACTCGGTGCCGCGAGGCAGGCTGCCTGGCCACTGGCTGTTCCCCCGCCGGGGAGGGGGGTGAGTTGTGAGCGCCGGGGAGGGGGGGGCATGTATATGTGTGGGGGGGGAGAGGTGGGAGATATAGAGGGGGGGTCTCGCATGGCCGCTGACACTGGGTGGGGGGCCGCTGAATCGGTAATAATAGTGTGTGTGTCCCGCTGACTGTAGCGGCGCCGGGGGGGGGAGAGCGGGGTGAAAGCGCGGGAGACACGGGGAGAGGAGGAGGTGCGCGCGGGTCACGATGTTCAGGGAGGTGTGTGTGTGTGTGTGTGTGTGTGTGTGTGTGTGTGTGTGTGTGTGTGTGTGTGTGTGTGTGTGTGTGTGACTGTGTGTGTGTGACTGTGTGTGTGTGTGTGTGTGTAACCTCATGCTGTCTGGCCTTCCTGCCTCTCACCTGTCTCCACTACAATCTATCCTAAACGCTGCTGCCAGATCACTCTACTCTTTTCTAGATCTGTCTCAGAATCTCCCCTCATGAAATTGCTCTCCTGGCTTCCGATCAAATCCCGCATCTCACATTCCATTCTCCTCCTCACTTTTAAAGCTTTACACTCTTCTGCCCCACCTTACATCTCAGCCCTAAGTTCTCGTTATGCACCATCCAGACTCGTGCATTCTTCTCAAGGATGTCTTCTTTCTATCCCCTTTGTATTTAACGGGTTCAGGATTTATCTCCTACTGATTTGAGACAATCTCCCCGGGAATAGAGCAGGGTGTTACAGTTGTGATTGGGGTCGCTGGAAGGTCCTTTGGAACATACAGAAATAATTTCCCAAATCAGAACCGAGCAGCATATCAGTATTGAGACGGGGCAGCACACCTACCTTGCAGATACCATTGCCAACAGCCCAGTCCAGGTACTACTGGGCAGTACCACACACAAATGTACCGGGGCACAGGATGAGAGATTTGACTGGGCCCCCACCCCCATGTAAGTAGCCTTACAAGAACCCCCATCCATTTCAGACATTGCAAGCCCCCTTTACTATTCCGCCCTTTCGTACCTCTTTGTGGGCCCCCTCCTCTCCCCATGTATTTCTCTTCCCCAGTCTGTCTCTCTTCACTCACTCTCCCCCCTCCACTATCATTAAATTAACCCCCTCTACCTCAATCCCCTGTACACACACAACACTGGTACAACCCCCTACCTCACAATAATACACCCCACACCCAAAATGCAATACTCTTCCACACTCAAAATACAATAACCCCCCACAAACCCAGCATACAATACTTTGCCACACCCAAAGTACAATACAACCCACACCCAAAGTACAATACAACCCACCCCCAAAAAACATACCCCCACACACACACCACAATACCCCTCCTCACACACCCAAAATACAATACCACCCCTCCACACATCCAAAGGCAGTGCTCGCTGCAAGTTGAAAACTGACAGACTGGTTTAAATGTTGTGCTTCAGGAAGGCAGACAGCCTCATCTTGGGGTATCTTTGGCACAGCCTTGCTTAAGACTTGGTAGTACCTCTGTGATGGGCAAGGGTAACCAGGCTATATAATAAAGGCTAAGCCCTCTGGTTGCCTTGGGTCCCTGGCAGCTACCTATCCCTGTAAGCCAGGGGCCAGGTATCTTTGCATGAAAGTTAAATTGACCCCTGCTTTTTACTTTCCATGTTCCCTTTACCCCAGACTCATGACACTTTCTGTGTGTAAGTTTTAGGTAGGATATTTGGGTAAGAATGCAATTATTTTGTTTGTAGGAGTTTGGGGAGACCGGAGCTACCGGTAGTACCTTTATTCTACCCGTGAGCAGGCATGATTTGCCTGTACACGTGCAAAATTACATCTGGGCAGCCCCGTGTGCCCCAGACTCCAGGTTTTCGAGCCCTGATATCTCACTCCTATATCCCTTACAGCCATGAGTCTCCCCATGTATTAAAATATGTTTTATGTTTCATACATGTATTTTAAGGCTCGGTGCAGTCAGACAGGGCAGCTGCTTAAGGTGCCAGCAAGTCTGCATAATGTCTGTAGTTCAAAGAGGAGACAGGATGTTGAGAGGTGTGGTGGTGCTAAGTGGACGGGGCAGGGCTGAGTACTGAGTCTGGAGAACAGAGACAAACTGTGGGGAGGATCCTCTGGCCTGCCAGACTTAATGGAGCCTACTCAGTAGGTGGCAATGGATTGACTGGGGCAAGTGGAAGTATGTTGGTGCGTTTCCCATTGGCCAATTCATATGTCCTGTCCCCCACATCCCGAACTGGCATGGCATGCACCCTCCTCTGATGTCAGCCAAGAGATGAGCCCCTGTTTCTATATTCTAGTGGAATAGGGTTTCCACGCTCTGATTGGTCGCTCCTCCTAACACCATGCTAAGTATAGCTTAGTGGAGTGTATGTAAGGAGATGACCAAGGCAGAGAACCAGACCATCCAGTGACTTGTGTCGATGAAGGTAAGGTGGGCTTTTCAAAGTTACTCTTTTCGAAAAAGCAGAGGAACCGGGGGTATATTCCAGTCAGGGTAAGCCCACTCCAAGCGGGCGCCCAGCACTTAGGAAAGTGTACATTACCCCCCAGACCTCCATTAAGTGTGCTTTTGTTGTCTGTCTATTGTGTATATCTTCTTGTTGTACGCAGGTTTTCCAAAATAAACTCCATTTTGTTTCTACTACTCAGTTTTGCCTAATGTATGATCAATGAACAAATATAAAAGGTGTTACAAGTACCTGGTCTCCCATGACAACCTCTCCACGCTAGCCTGAGCGAAGTCTCTAGAGCTGAGATTGGCTGCCCTTTTTACAGATTCCCAGCCTCCATAGGAAATCATGGAGAACAGGGCAGAACTGATCACAGCTCACATACCGTGAGTTGGGCCAATCACAGCACGATGGGCAATCTGGGCGGCGAGTATGATGAGGAGGCTGAGGTAAGGAGGGTGTAATTATAAATCAAAAATGAGAACCGCTCTTACCTGCCAATGTTCTCAATGCTGACCCGATATCTCTTTATACGCCTCTCTGTCTGGGCAGACTGGCACCCAGATAGGAGGTCGACCAATCCCCACTCTTTTTTGTCATTAACACATTACTCAAAAACAGCAAGCTTGACCCTACCTGTCTTTCTAACTATTGACCTGTCTCCCTCCTGCCTTTTGCCTCAAAACTCCTTGAACGTCTTGTATTCTCTCGATTGCTCCATTTTCTCAATACCTATTATCTCCTAGAGTCTCTACAATCTGGCTTCTGCACTGCTCACTCCACGGAAACAGCCCTCACTAAAATAACTGACGACCTCCATGCTGCCAAAGACAGAGGTCATTACACTCTGCTAATATTACTCGACCTCTCTGGAGCATTTGGCACAGTGGACCACCCTCTTCTCCTCCACATTCTCCATACTCTTGGTATTCGGAACAAAGCTCTATCCTGGATCTCATCATACCTCTCCCATCATACTTTCAGTGTCTCTTCTGCTAACACTTCCTCCTCTATTGATCTCTCTGTGGGGGTACCCCAGGGCTCTGTACTGGGACCTCTTCTCTTTTTTCTGTACACACTCTCTCTAGGTGACCTAATAACATCTTTTGGGTTTAATTATCACCTCTGCCGACGACACACAAATATACTTTTCAACACCTGACCTTACACCTGCTGTACAAACCAAAGTTTCTGAATGTCTCTGCTATGTCATCCTGGATGAACCCTCCGACGCCTTAAACTCAACATGGCTAAAACAGAGCTCCTCATACTTCCTCCCAAACCTGGCCCTACTACCTCCTTCCACATTACTGTTGGAACTACAGTCATTCACCCAGTAGCCCAAGCACGCTGCCTAGGGGTCACACTCGACTCCTCTCTCACATTCGCCCCTCACATTCAAAACATTTCTAAAACGTGTCGCTTTTTCCTCCGCAATATAACAAAGATACGCCCTTTCCTCTGTTGCTCGACTGCTAAAACTCTGACTCAGGCCCTCATTCTCTCCCGTCTTGATTACTGTAACCTCCTGCTGTCCGGCCTTCCTGCCTCTCACCTGTCTCCCACACAATCTATCCTAAATGCTGCTGCCAGAATCACTCTACTCTTTCCTAGATCTGTCTCAGCATCTCCCCTCATGAAATCCCTCTCCTGGCTTCTGATCAAATCCCACATCTCACACTCCATTCTTCTCCTCACTTTTAAAGCTTTGCATTATTCTGCCCCTCCTTACATCTCATCCCTAATTTCTCATTATGCACCATCCAGACTCTTGCGTTCTTCTCAAGGATGTCTTCTTTCTACCCCCTTTGTATCTAAAGCCCTCTCCCGCCTTAAACCTTTCTCACTGGGAGGCGCATGCGCGACGGTACAGAGTATGGACGTGTAAGTTTCGTGCTCCGTGCCCCGCTCGAGAAATAAATGATAAAATAACCACAGAAACGAGTAAAAAACAGCATACACAACACAGTTATAAAGCACAGGATCCCAAGATGTCCAAAAGAGGGGTGCAAGTAACAAGAAAGAAGGGGCTGCCAGAATACTTCGGAAGAACGTGGCCGGGCAGAGCGGAGTCAGAAATGGCGCCGATTTTAAACGCGGGCTCAGAGTCAGAGCCAGACGGAGAAGGAGAAGAAATCAGCGATCAGGGCCTTGGGCCGGTCCGGCAGTGCGACTTCATGCGGCTTTCTAACGATCTACGGTCCATGTTACAGGCTGAGATGCGGGATCTTAAAAAGGAGGTATCAGGCCTGGGAGAAAGGACGGGGGTCCTCGAGACGAAAATGAACCAGTCCATCAAAGCCATTAAACGACAGGACAAAAGGTCTGGGGATTTACAGGCACAAATAAATGAGATCCGAGACAGGCAGGAGGACGCGGAGAACCGCGATAGGAGAAACAACCTGCAGATCAGAGGAGTGCCAGAATCAGTCCTGGACTGTGATGAATACATCACGCGGTGGATGGAGTCAATACTGCCGGAGACGCAGCAAAGGCTGCTGGCTATGGATCGCTGCCATAGGGCACTAAGGGCCAAACCGCTGCAAAATGAGCAGCCAAGGGACATTGTGATCAGACTGCACCACTATAGAACGAAGGAGGCTGTGCTCCAGAAAACAAGACCACTACCAGCAGTGGAGTTTGAAGGGGCCCGGTTACTAATATTCCAGGATCTTTCCCCAGTAACGTTGGCTAGGCGGAGAAACCTGGGCCCCCTAACCAAAACTCTGAGAGACAATGGGGTGAGGTACCGGTGGACCTTCCCCTTTGGCCTTTCGGTAACGAGAGGTGGCAAGACCATGCTAATAAGAGAGCCAGAGGAAGGCCCTGCCATGATGCACAAGCTAGGGCTAGGGGAGGCCCCCGTGCACTCGAGCCCCCATGAACCAACCCTGGACCCAAACTGGTCACAGAGCCCCAAAGCTCCACGAGCGAGAAGAGACAATTAAAGGCCAAAGAAGTAATAAACAAAAAGCAAAGAAAGTTAAAAAGTTACTCTGTTTTAAAGTTTAGAAATGTCCCCAGCAGCTACAGATGTTGTGCAATTTATTAGCCAGTTTTAAGGTGATAATCGCACGCCACCAAAGACTCAATCACCGAGACCTGCAAAAGAAATAAAGGTACCTGGAATCGCTGGCCTTCAAAGCAGAGAAAGCATGGTCTCCAAAGATGGCGGTGTAAATGGAGGCACCGCTGGATCCACGCTGAACCGCAGGAGCAGGAAGGTAAAGGAAGGCGGGAACCTGGAGAGAGCGCGAACACCTCCGTCCGGCCGAGCAACGAAATCCAAAATGGCGGCGGAGCGGAAGGACGTCATCACCCTGAGTCGGAAGATCGGGCGCCATCTTGGAGGTGGCAGCCACGGATGCGCACGGCGGGCCCGGATGACGACAGACGGAGGAAGGCAAGACTAATAAGGACTCTAGAGGTGGCCGAACATTGCCGGACCGGCTTTTCTACACTAGTATAGAGGAGGAAGTGGACGGGGAAGGGTAGCGGAGGGAAGGGGAAGTAGCGGGAGATAGAAGGGGTATGTTAATAGTAGAAAGAAGAGGGGAGAAGGCACTCCACAATAGAAGGATAAGAGGAAGAGGCTTAAGAAGGTTAAAGTAGGTTAGACAGCAAGGGGTATCAAGGAGAGGAGAGGGAGGTACGGCGATAAAGGGGAGGGGAAGGAAGTCAGAGCTAGGGAAGTGAAGAAGTGGGGCAGTAGCAGATGAGAGGAGGGGGAAGTTACGACAGGGAGGCAGCAGGTGTACAGAAGGGTCAAATAGGTAGATAGAAGGGCAGCGTAGGTGATGAGGGAAGAGATAGGTAACACTAGAGAGGGTAAGATTGGAAGAGGTAGATGGGAACAAGGGAGCTGGAAGGCAGGGAACAAGGGAGCCGGAAGGAAAAGAAAGATAGAAGGGAAGTCAGGCAGGGAGTAGAAGACCGGCAGCAACACGGAGCACGGCAGCGACCATCTAAGCGATAGAGGGACCAGGTGAAAAAGAGAGGAAAGCACTAGTGAGGAAGGTGCAGGACTCAGGAGCAAGGGTGGCGGGTCAAGAATGCTAGGAGGGGATAATTAAGTTTCTATGTGGTTTCAGTTTCAAATTTAGGGGAGGGAGGCTCTTCGCTGGCCTAACAAAGTCCTTTGAGCCTGAGCAGCTGGAGAGGGCTACACACACTCCAGGATGTCGGAACTAGCCCCGCAGACCGGGCTGGAGCTCAAAGGCAGCAGTCTCGGAGCCGGAGGAGGAAAGAAGAGGCGCCGAGAAATGTCATTTTATGTTAATTGTGGTCTTGTGTTTATGTTCCCCCAGGTTCCCCCTTTTGTGTGTTCCCCATCTCTTGTTTCCTCAGGGGAGCGGGTCAGATGGAGTGAAGAAAGAAGAAGCGAAGAGGATCAGTGGCATGCGAGGCCAGTAAGAATACGACAGAGCAAAAGGCTGAAGCTCACAAATGAGTAAGGAAATAGTCTTAATCTCGCACAACGTTAAGGGTTTCAATAGTCCAGCTAAAAGAAGGGTTGCATTCAGGGACTATAAGCGGAAGGGAGCAGAAATACTGTTTATACAAGAAACGCATTTTTCAAGGAATAATAGGCCAAACTTTTTAGATAAAGATTTCCGGACGAGCTTCCTGTCCGTTGCACAAGTTAAAAAAAGAGGTGTAGCCATCTTAGAGGTGTAGCCATCTTAATCCATAACAAACTACCATTTATAGCTGACAGAACATACACGGACAGGGAGGGACGGTACATAATAGTGACCGGGACTATTCAAGCCCACCCCATCACTCTGGCGACAGTATATGCCCCATGTGAATCTTCCAACGACTTTTTCACAGTATTTTTTTCTAAGTTACACAAGGTAGCGACAGGCAATATCATACTGACAGGAGACTTGAACCGAGCACTCAACAGCGACTTGGACAGATGCTCTAGCACTAACAAAGCCCACAGACAGGACGTACTAACCATATCAAACGGGATGAGACAGTGTCAACTCTTGGATATATGGAGGGAACAACACCAGGGAATGAGGGAATATACGTTCTACTCCCACCCACACAACAGTTACAGCAGGATAGATTATTTCCTTGTGTCTAATAGATTGGTTCCTGGGGTCACTCGTTCAGAGATACATGATATTTCATGGTCTGACCATGCATCAATAGAGCTGCGATGCACCTTAATTCCACTAGACAGACCCAGAGCAAATTGGAAACTAAATGAGATCCTGTTAAAAATACCGGCTGTAGAAAAGGAGGTAGGGGACAAAATTGAAGAATATTTTCTGGAGAATGAGGGGAGTGTGACCACACACTCCACGCTGTGGGAGGCCCATAAGGCAACCCTCAGGGGGATATTAATGAATTGGCCACCAGACGAAGAAGGGAAAGAGAAAAAAAGATAAGAGAGTTAGAAAAACAATTAGCAGACCTTGCAGCCAATCATAAAGCGAACAAGCAAGATCATATTCTGAAACAATTACTAGATTCCAAAACAAAGCTCAGTCTCCTGCTCTCCTCCCACGCAGAGAAGGAAATGACTTGGTCTAAGCGCAAATTTTATGAAAAAGCTAACAAGCCAGATACCCTACTTGCCAACAAGCTAAAAAATAAGCTTCCAAAGACCCACATTCACGCAATACGAACCCAGAGTGGGGAACTGACATCCATTCCTGGGAAAATAGTAGAAGAATTTAAAACCTACTATGAAACACTATATATAATGGAGATAAAGCCACCCACACTCGCAAAACACAAGAGATGTTACAAACATTTCTGACAGAGGCAAAACTACCCACACTGAGCAGGGATGAGAGAGAGGCGCTACAAGCTGACTTCACGTTAGAAGAGCTGTCAGAGGTGATTAAAAATCTCAAACCAGCTAAGGCACCGGGGCCGGACGGCTTCTCGAACCTGTATTACAAAAAATATCTGAAATTATTGGCCCCTCACATGCTCCGATTATTTAATGAGATTCTAGCGGGGGCCTCCTTCCCAACTCAAATGCTGCAAGCCTCAATATCAGTGATCCACAAACCTGGAAAGGACCCGGCAGACTGTAAGAGCTACCGGCCTATATCTCTGATTAATTCCGACATTAAAATATACTCCAAACTCATAGCCAACAGAGTGGGTAGCGTCCTTCCCGGGTTGATTCATGCGGATCAAGTAGGGTTTATCGGGGGTAGGCAGGCGGCAGACAACACCAGGAGGATAATTGATTTGATTGATCTGGCCAAACAGAAAAACATTCACTCCATGGTGTTAAGTCTGTACGCAGAGAAAGCCTTCGATAGAATAGACTGGCCCTACCTAACAGCAACACTTGGGGAGTTAGGTTTTGAAGGACGCCTCCTAAAAGCCATTTTGGCACTATACGAGAGCCCAACGGCTCGGGTGAGACATCAGGGATTCCCCTCCGAGCAATTTAGTATTAAAAGTGGAACAAGACAGGGGTGCCCGCTGTCCCCGCTGTTGTTTGCCCTTTGTATTGAGCCCCTGGCAGCCCACATCAGACATAGTCCAGATATTGCAGGAATCTCGATCGGTGATCAAACACACAAAATAGCCTTGTATGCTGACGACGTCATTTTGACGCTGTCAAAACCTCTCACATCCCTGCCCAATGCATTTGAGGTATTAAGTTAATTCAACCAAATTTCGGGTTTTAAAATCAATCAGGCCAAATCGGAAGCCCTCAACATAAATGTACCCAAAGAGGTGGAAAAATTGATAGAAATAAACTTTAATTTCAAATGGCAACCCTCCGCAATCAAATATTTAGGGGTATATATTACACGGGACTACAAAACGATATACAAAGCCAATTTTCCCAGGTTAATTAAGACGCTGAGAGAGGATCTTCGAACCTGGATGAAAGGTAGTATCTCATGGATCGGGAGGATTCATAGCGTGAAAATGAGCCTCCTCCCAAGGATGTTATATCTTTTCCAGAGTCTACCTATACCTTTTGTAACAGCAGACATCCTCTCTCTGCAGTCCCAAATTATGAAATTCATTTGGAATAAGAGAAACCCAAGAATCGCAAAGGGGATCTTAAAGAGACCCACCGTTAGAGGAGGACTAGCGGTACCTTGCTTGATAGCTTACTATAAAGCGGCCCAACTAAATCAAATTACACAGTGGCACATGGACCCACAACTAAGGAGATGGGTTGAATTAGAGAAACACTGCTGTGCACCTATTGATATACATAATGTGATCTGGATACCCAAGAGGGGATTAAACAAGATGGGCACGCCACTTCAGACCATAGTCAATTCATTAAAGGTATGGGAGGTCACTAAATTCAGATGCAATCTAACCCCCAAGGACTCACTTATGACACCGATCATTGGCAACCCAGACTTCGCTCCAGGTCTGAATAGAAATAATTTGCTAGCTTGGGAACAGTCGGGTATTACACGGCTCAAAGATCTGGAGGGTAACAAATATATACACACCTTTGACCAAATTAAGGCCACAACAGCGATATCAAAAAAGGAATTTTTTAGATACCTTCAGATCAGAGACTTCTATAACAAAACCCCAATTAGACCTGTAAGAACAAATTTTGAGCAGCTGTGTTCTAGGGGTACGGACACAATGGACTAACATCTAGAATGTACATTGAAGTGATCTGTCCAGAGACCCCCAATGACCATCGATTCACGTACATTAGACAGTGGGAATCAGACTTAGGTGAGACGCTAGAGGACGAGGAATGGGACAAGATCATACAGGGAGCGGCGAAAAGTTCAATATGCACCACATTAAAGGAGAACGCATATAAAGTCCTTATGCGCTGGTACTACACCCCGTTAAGGTTAGCTAAATTTGTTAGGGGCCACTCCCCTCTCTGCCCAAAGCAGTGTGGGGAGGTGGCGGACTTGCAACACATGTTGTTGTCCTGCAACAGAGTAGTCCCGATTTGGGAACAAATTAGAGATTGGCTACAGAGGATTCTCGGTTTGGAGATCCCCCTGGACCCGTGGTTCCTATTGGGCAGGCGGATCCAGGGTATATCAAATGCGTCGCATAAATTGATCGCGCATTTGGCAACCGCCACTAGATGCGAGATCGCAGCATTATGGAAGCAACAGAAAATACCAATCATCCCCACAATTAGAAATAGGATTTGGCATGTCTGCCGGATGGAACAATTAACGAGTCTAGTTAATGACACCGGCAAAAATTTTCTAAAAGTCTGGACGCCATGGCTGGACCAGACAGATATTCCAGGGGTAAGTGCCACAGCAATCTTCCAATGATAGCAACAAATGCATTCTCCTTTGAGGGCAGTGAGACACGACATCACACAGCGACGGACAGGTAGGCGGACATCAGACGACGGTCCCGACCACACTTAGGGAAGAGATATGTCGGGCTCAAGCTAAACCCCCTCCGCGAAAAAGTTGGAATGAGACTCCACAGGAACCCAAGACGGATCCAAAAAGCCTCAGAGGTCGACACCTTACCTCGCACAACGACTCCTCATACCCACCCACCCTCCTCCTCCTCCTTCCCCCCCCGGCCCTATGTCATGTATGTCTGGTGTGTCGCGTCTATTGTGTTAGGTAATTCCCAATGTTCGTCGTGTTTAATATGGTGTTCTTTGTTCTACTAACAAAAGAAATGGTGTACTCTACAATGGGTTGTGATATACTGTATGCTTTAAAACACCAATAAAAAATTGAAGTTGAAAAAAAAAAAAAAAAAAAAAAACCTTTTTCACTGACTGCCCCACACCTCTGGAATGCCCTTCCCATCAGTACCCGACTAGCACCCTCTCTATCCACCTTTAAGACCCACCTTAAGACACACTTGCTTAAAGAAGCATATGAATAGCACTGTGGATATTCTGAACACATGATACATAAAGATTGGCCCCCTGTAGCGCGAGGCACAGTCCAGGTGAGTATAAATTATGCAGTATTGTGTATGTTTGTCACCTTGATAAAGTGCTTAGTGGACGAAACGCGTAGGTGCGTTAGTGTTGTTCCGTTGTCCCCTTGCTGCACCACCCTGCAATAAAACCTGACCTGTTGTTCAATTGAAAGCTTACCTCATCATTTTTCCGGTTTCACTGGGAGCTGGAAATTGCGGCAGTGCTACACATCTATACTCTTCTTCTTGCTGCATACTTACCTGGATGAACAGCACGCCCTGGATATCGAGGAGTACTGCTAGCACCAAGGTAAAGGGCCATAGTGCCCCCACATATATGTATATGGTTACCGGTGCCTGTTATTACGTCCTATTGGTTACTAGGAGGGGCCGTTATGGGGTTTCTTTCTGTGATGGTCAAGTGGACCTCACTAGACTCCTAGCCCTTACCTGACAAATTACCACATCATTCATGGACTTTCTCATGTTATCCAGTATTATCTACATATGTCATGGAGGAATTCTGACCGATTTTGACGCATCACAAACACATTTTTGTTTTAAGTGTATTACCAGCCTAGCATTCCCAGGGAACAAAGAAACACACACAAAGAAACACACAATTACACAGGCACAAATACATTTCACAGAAAATACAAGTTTACACATAACATGCTGGCCACATGAGCCACAGGTAGATAGGTGTACAAGGTAATCCTGTATATCCATCAGACAGATATGGGGCCAGGGAGTGGGCTTACCTTTAATACTCTGGTTTCTGGGACCCTACCGTTATAGTGAGCACCACATTGAAGGCTTACCAAGGGTTTTCTTCCACACCCCATTGGGTTGGGATCGTCCAAACCTCTCTGGAAAAATTTGCAGCAGAAGACTTTCCAATCTCCTGCTTTAAAGTCCTGCTCTCCGCTTCTCCGGCAGAGCCACAGTTCCACAACACAAATCATGTTTGAATTTCCCGCTGGCAAGGATCTCAGCCTCGTTTTCAGGTGGCACAGCATCAGAGCTCAGCGCTTTGTTCACCACCATGTTAGGATCAGAATGAACTCTGGAGCGCTAATCGGGTGCCACTTATCTAGCTTTCCCGCTACCGTAGGAAAGCATGGAAGAGGGGATGGGACCAATCACCGCGTGGAGTTACTCTTGCAGAATACTTTAGAGTAAAACAAATAACTCTGGGGTTAAGATAATTTAATGCCTACAATATTTAGTGACAATAAGTGATGTTGTAACGCAAAAGAAAGTGCTTAGGCGCTACAAACCATAAAAATAGAAATACAACCAATATAGAAACTAAATAGAACATGTAACAGTACACAATGTATGCAGGGCAGCCAGGAACACTAGCAGAACACCACCAGAGAAAGCACAAAGAACATATACAGACCAGCGCCCAAAAAGTCCAATAAGTCCCAAATAGAGTCCAAACAAATGAAGGGGGGGAGAATCCAGTACTTCTCCAAGGCGCCGTGACCTCTGACCCTATGCATTTCGTGACTGACGTCACTTCCTCAGGGGAACATCCCCTGAGGTAGTGACGTCAGTCACAAAACACGTAGGGTCAGAGGTCACGGCGCCTTGGAGAAGTACTTGTTGTGAGAACGTGTCAGTCAAGTAAAGCAGAGAACAGCGTCATCGAGACATTGCGAGAGAGGCTGTTTTGCATGTGTGTAGGTGTGTGTGGATTTCCCTTCCTCGGCATCCATCTTGGAGAGTGCTCCGAAGTCAGAGGAAAATGGGACATATATCACACATTGGGGAGCCCGCAAGGACCCTTACTGCTGCCGGCGTCTACCTTACTTGGTCACACACACGTGTTATTCCAGTCCTGCTGTAAGTAGGGTTTAGGTTTTAACCCCCCTGATGACCCGCTGCATCAGGCTCCGTTTGTTTTAATAAATAGTTATTTTATTTTCAGCTTGTTTGTTTAGTGTTATGTCTCTTGTTATGTGTTCTATGTTGTTTGTTTAATTTTAATATTACGTATTACACTTATATTATTTTTGTTTCTGTCCCTATGTCACTGACCACCGGATTGGAGATCTTTCAGTGATTGGACCATCTGGATTCTCTCCCCCTTCATTTGTTTGGACTCTATTTGGGACTTATTGGACTTTTTGGGCGCTGGTCTGTATATGTTCTTAATAAGTGATGTTGTGACAAATGTGAGAGAATTCTGAATAAGTGTTCTTTCGATATTATAATCCTAACCATCGAAGAGATCCAGAAACTGCCACAGTACTGATATCTAAAGAAAAAAAGCACAGAATTGGAGAGCAAGATACTACAGAAATTCACCACTGAAGAGATTGAAGCCTTAAAATGTAAAATCAGGCGTGACGGCTGAACTGCATGGACGTATGAGCCATTAGCTCCGTTCACAGCCGGCGGCAAATTTAATAAAAAATAGCATCACAGCGTAAACACCAACACCAGAACCTTACCCAAAGCTGCCTTATATAGCCAGAATGTCAAAAGGGACCCATTCAAAGTGAACCTCCACAGTCCTGACTGATTATTTTGCGAAAGGGGACTCAGCACACGCCAAAAGCCAAGAGGGAATGGCGCGAAGTGACTAAGACTCGGAGGAGGAAGACAGTGGAGAATCCCAGTGACAATCAGATTCTGAGAAGGAGGGACATGAGGGAATTCTGTCTCGATATCAAGAGATGTTTACAGACGGAACTGGCTGCATTGCGTGCTGATATATGCGGGATCGGAGAGATGACAGACTCCCTAGAGAAGAAAATGGACGCCACAGTGAAAGCGCTACACAGAACCGACAAGCAAGTGGCGCAGGTACAAGAGTCGGTCAGGCATCTCATGGATAGGCAGGAAGATGCCGACAACCGAGACCGCCGGAATAATGTGTGAGTCAGGGGAGTGCCAGAAACCGAGACAGACCCAGAGGAGTTTATGGGAAGATGGCTCAAACACTTAATGCCCGATCGAGCAGAACAAGACCTGCATCTGGATCGTTGCCACAGAGCTTTGAGGTCACGGCCTCAGCAAGGGGACCCCCCACGAGACATTATCACTCGGTTCCATTTCTTCAGAATAAAGGAGGCGTTCGGACAAATGACCAGGAGTGAAGTGGAATTCGAGGGCTATAAAATACAAGTCTATCAGGACATCTCCCCCACCACCCTCTTAAAAAGGAAGCAGCTAGCCCCCGTCACCAAAGTGCTGCGGGAGGAAGGAACCCGGTACAGGAGGCAACACCTGTTTGGGCTACTGGTGGTCCAAAACGGAGCGGCCAACACACTGAGGCACCCTGAAGATGGAGCAAATTTCCTCACCAAATTGGGGCTCCAGGACAAAATACCGGAGGAGATGTCCGCAGGGGGATCAGCCCCAGAACCATCCTGGAAGGATAACAGGAGAGGAGACAAGAAAAAGCAATCCCGAAATCCAAAGTGAGGTTGTGCTCCAAGTTGCAGATCAGTGCCTTCACCTACCTGTTCCAGTTGATGTTTCGTCGTTGCGAGCCTATTTAAAGACTTGTTAAGGTCAGTTGACGCTCCCGTCCCTCAGCCCCGACAGCGCTCCTCTGAGAATGGCGGCCATCTTGGATCGGCTTTCGCTCCACACTGGAGAGGGGGCGGAGCAAGATGGCGACGTAGGAGGAAGTGCCACTTCTCGCGAGAGGCCGGATCGCTAAGAGACTTGCCACACACAAAATAGCGCCGGAACCGGATGGAGAGGATGACTATACGATTACCTTCCGGAAGTCTCCTAAAGGGTACTGGCCGGGACCAGAGGCAGCAGTAAAGCTCGGAAGTAACACCACAAGGCGAAGGCACAGTGGGCTATGCACGACACGGGATGAGGGGGAGTGGGGGAATGGGCAGCAGCAACATGAATATAGGACCTACTGTCTCTATTAGTAAATTAAAAAGCTGGAATGTAAAAGGAAAAGGGAAAGGAGTATGGGAGGAAGGGAACGCTAAGGGGGCTCTCAAAAAATAAAAAATATTTCATAAAAAAAAAAAAATGAGAATCCAATCACGTAGCAATATATCATAGCACCCCTAGCAAGAGAGAGTAGCAGTTGGCTAGACATATACATGAGACATAGTAGGCACACCAGGGCTCCCTGCTCATAGAACCCCCACATTACTATCTCCCATTTACTGGGGCTCACTTCCGAGCTACTCACGCTGAGGGTAGCAGAGAAGGAGGGAGTATATAATTCAGGACACAGGCCCCCCGAGCTTTACATTAGGGCGAAGTTACTAGAGTAGCAGGTAGGGTTTAAATAAGTTTGAGGTTAAAGTTGGTAGTTAATGTTTGAAGTTAAACAAACAGAGTTCAATAGAGTCTCAAGGAACAACTAAAGCGAGGAATAGAGAGTAACACTACATGCAAATTCAGAGGTAGTTGCAAATCTGAAGGGACCGTGACGGATGTGGATCAAGAAGAGTTTAAGATTGGATTATGAGATGAGATCTAGATTTAACCGAAAGTTAGGGGATAGGTTAGACATCACACAGGACCTATTCAGCCACTATCTAACAGCTACAGTAAATATTGTATATTAGGAAATATAGATGAAGAGGGATCCATCGAGGAGCATAGAGAGGGTAGCTTGCATGTAGCAGGTCATGATCATAAGAACAACAGTTGCTAAGATAATTCCAGACGCAGTCGCCGGCTGGAGCTGCAGTCTGGTCGGTTCCGTGGGCCTACAACCTCGACTCGGGGCTTTCACCCCGAAGTCTGAGAAAGTCATTGGAAGGAGTGGGATCGGAGCCACCAGGTCGGAGGGAGGTGTACTGGAAGAGGCTTCAAGGGATCCCCACATCCCAAAGGCATGGGAAGGACAATGGTCATGGGCCATTGATTTCTTTCCCATTTTGTGTATCTTTCCTTATGTGTCCTTTGTCCCTTGTGTGTCCTCCCCCTCCCCCCCTATCTTCTGCCTAGGTGGAGCAACGTTGTGGCCCGAGGCACTGCAGGACATCACAGGACGGCAGGGGCTCCCGGGGGTCGACGCGTCACCTAGCATGGGATCTCGACGGACGAGAGGTGAGAAAAGACACACACAATGACGCTGACGGTTATATCACAACGCTAAAGGGTTAAACTGCCCCCGTAAGAGAAAGGTGGCCCTCACGGATTACAGGAGAAAGGGAGCGGATGTGGTCTTAATACAAGAGACTCATTTTAGCTCCACCAGTTTTCCAAAATACTTCGACAAAAATTTCACGCAGGTATTTCTATCCTCTGCAAAGGAGAAGAAACAGAGAGTTGCAATACTCATACATAATAGAGTAGATATGGTTGTAGACACAATCAAAAAAGACAGAGAAGGGTGGTTCCTCCTGTTGACAGGATCTATACATCAGCAACCCATCACACTAGTGACGATATATGCTCCAAACGGTCATGATACTGATTTTTACGCAGCAGCTTTTAAAGCAATCCTGAAGCACGCCAAGGGCACCCTAATAGTAGGCGGAGACTTTAATGCAGTGCTGAACACAGACCTAGATAGATCAGGGCCCCCCAGGACTGGATCGCAGACAAGCCCAAAAGCTCTAGAAAAGGGTCTACGAGATTTAGAATTGGTAGACATATGGAGGGAATCTCACCCCCTGGACAAAAACTATACATTTTATTCACATCCACATAACTCCTTCAGCAGAATCGATTACTTCTTTGTCATTAGTAGACTGGTCCTGCAGATCTCCCATACTGGGATCCACAATATTTCATGGTCAGATCATGCACCCATTGAGCTAAGGTGCGCACAAATAGGGCTGGACAGGCCGGGAGCAAATTGGAAACTGAATGAATCCCTAATTAAAATACCGGAATTACAAGAGAAGATAGGAAGGGAAATTACACATTTCTTTAGAGAAAATACAGGAAGCATCAGATCTCATATCACCCTCTGGGAGGCACATAAAGCAACACTAAGAGGGGTCCTCACCAGTATAGCGGTCAAAAGAAAGAGAGAGAGAGAAACACTGAAAAACCTGTGGGATCAGCATAAGCGGGATCCTGATTCACTTCTGATCCCTTCTTGATTAGGAGCGGAATGAGGCAAGGCTGCCCGCTCTCCCCACTTCTCTTTTATTATGCATGGAAACCTTAGCTGCTCAGATATGAGACAGCAAAGACATCTCAGGTATTGCCACCGGAAGCCAGTCGCATAAGGTGGCACTGTATGCAGATGATGTTTTCCTGACAATAACTAGGCCCCTTACCTCTCTACCAAACTTATTCAAATTACTGGGGAAATTTAACAGGATCTCCGGATTCAAAATGAATCAATCTAAATCTGAGGCCATGAATATAAACTTACCAAAACCGTTGGAGAAGCTGATCACCCTCAACTTCAACTTTAAATGGCAGCAGACGCAAATTAAGTATCTCAGAATAAACGTAACTAAGACAACCAAACTGCTGTATCAGGCCAATTATCCCAAATTGATACACGCCCTGAAAGGGGACGTGAGGCGATGGGCCACCTACTGTATAACATTTCTTGGATAGGGAAGAGCCACTGCATTAAGATGAATCTGCTACCTCGCCTCCTATATCTCTACCAAACAATACCGGTGACACTTCGATTGAGGGACACCCTCGTGCTGCAATCAGAGATAGATAAATGTATCTGGGGAGGGAAGAGAGCGAGAGTGGGCAAGCAGATAATGCGTAAACAATTAGGGGCAGGAGGGCTAGCGGTACCTTGCTTGTTTTCCTATTACAAGGCGGCACAATTATGCCAAATTGTGCAATGGCACACCGACCCGGACTCAAAAAGATGGGTCGAGATAGAAAGGGAGATTTGCTCCCCAATTGAACTGAAAAGTCTAATTTGGCTCCCCAAAAAGGTGCGATCAAACACCAAAATGCCGCTTTCCTCAATGAGCAACTCACTCTCGGTGTGAGAGAGCATGAGGATCAAATGCAACTTGACCCACAAAACATCGGGTATGACCCCCTTATGGGATAATCCTCTATTTTCTCCGGGACTGATCAGTACCGATTTCACAATCTGGAAAGCTAAACACCTTAATAGATTAGTAGGCCTGGAGGGTAGAAGAGGCTTACAAACATTCGATATCCTTAAAACCAATAAAAACATCCCAAATGCTGAATTATTTAGATAACTCCAGGTCAGAGCATTCTACCAGGCTCAACAACCTATAAACCAATTAACAAACTTTGAAAAGCTCTGTCGATCAGGGACGACTACCAAGGGACTCATATCGCAGTTGTACAAAGAAGTAACGGGTTCGGGCGCTGCAGTGACAGAAAAACTAGGTGATATGACCAAATGGGAGATGGACTTAGGGGAAGTCTTGGAACTGGAGGAGTGGACGAAAATTGCAGCGGCAGTTTCCAAAAGCTCCATGTGCACGACCCTAAGGGAGAAAGCATATAAAGTTATGTTGAGATGGTACTAGACCCCCACAAAATTGGCTACATTTCTGCCTAGTTACTCCCCATTGTGCCCTAGACAATGTGGACAGCAAGCAGACTTGTTACACATGCTGTGGTCTTGCCCCAAAATAGCTGTGGTCTGGGACTCAATCAAAGATTGGCTGAAATGAATCCTAGACGTAGAGGTCCCTTTAGACCTGGGGCTGTTCCTCCTTAATAGACCGTTAAAAGGCGTACCCAAACATGCTCATAAATTGATAACACATTTCGCAACGGCAGTACGGGGGGAGATCACAGCACGTTGGAAACAAAATGAGATTCCATTGATAGCTAAAATTCGGAACAGAATTTGGACAGTCTGTCAGATGGAGAAGCTGACCACAGACGAAAACTACCTAAAAGTCTGGACGTCGTGGCTGGCCCAAACAGATACACAGGGGGTGGAAAGGTCCACGATTTGGCATTGATAGAGAGAAATGCGTTCTCCCCTGGGGTGGTAGCGCAAAAATAGATGGACATGATGATTCAGAGTTATCAGGACTGATCTGAAAGGAGTCCCGCGAGGGAGGTGCAGACCAGGGAGACTCCAATCCCCCCAGTAAGCGATGAGCCGGAAGTAATAGAGCTCACAGCGGAACCACGGCAGAAGATATCACCCCCCCCCAACCCCCTCCAGACACCCCTACCCCCCTTCTATTAGATTAGCGTTGTATGTCTGTTTGTATGTCTCCCCAGTACGTCTTGTGATGATATGTGGTTAGTTAGAATGCATGGACACTGGATAATGTTCTGACATTGATGTGGATAATAATGTAAGCACTGCCTGCCTGATGTACATGTGAATTACCAATAAAATTCAAGTTGAAAAAAAATAAATGTAAAATCAATGAATGTATTGATAAATTCCGGGTTAAGCCCATCTTGTTACCCCTGAAACTGTTGGTCCCTGGCAGCTACATGGCACCATAAGCCATTTCCATTGGTTATAACATGTAAAATTTAAAGTGTCCCCTGCTTTTCCACTTTTCATGTTCACTTTATCCCAGACTCATGACACTTTCTGTGTGCAACTCTTATGTGGGAATTTTTGGTAGAAATGCAGTGGTTTTGTTTGCAGGAGTTTGGGGGACAAATATACCTGTAGTCAACTAATTATCCCCGGTGTGCAGGCATGATTTGCCAGTATGCGGGTTGAATTACACCGTGGCTGCCCTGTATCCCCCAGACTCCAGGTTTTCAAGCTCAGATATCCCAACTCTATTTCCCTCATATATATGGGTTTTCCCAAAGTATATCATGTATTTAAATATGGTTTATCATGGTTGTGCAATTTCTGTACATGTCTATTCAGTCAGTACAGGCTCCATACAAGTTCCGGGAAGTCTGGATAGATATCGGAGTTCAAAGAGGAGAGAGGATGTGGGGTGTTATGTGGCTAGAGCATGGTGAAGTACTGTATCTGGAGAACAGAGACCCCCTGTGGGGAGGACACTCTGATCTGCCAGAGTCAGTTGAGCCGCAGTAGGTGGAATGGGTTGACTGGGGGAATCCAGAGAATATCAGTGCATTTCCCATTGGTCAAATCATATGCCCCACCCATTGGGCAAGCTGAGCCGGCTTAACTTGCCCCCTCCTCTGACGTCAGCCAAAGAATGAGCCCCTATTCCTAATAGGTAGTGGGAATAAATTCCCACACTCTGATTGGTTGTTCCTCCATGCTGAACATAGAACAGTGGAGGGTATGTAAGGAGGTAGCCGACTGAGATAGCCATACCATCAAGTGGCTTGTGTCGATGAAGCTAGGTCACGCTTTTCAAAGTTTCTCTATTTGAAATTGCTGAGCAACTGGCTTTGTTTTGAAGCTAGGACAGTCTGCCCTGCAGGGACTAAGTCAGACGTGAAGTCAAAGTTCTGAGAATTGAACATAGCGGTCACGGCTAGGATCTTTAGTCAAAAAGAGGACCAGGAAGCCCGGGTGTATATCTTCCGGGTATATCTTCCGAAGCAGGCACCTATTTGAGCCTAGATTTCACTACCCAGACCCCCAGTATGTGTGTATGTTGTCTGTATTTTGTGTATTCATTGTGTGCATGCGGGTTTACCCGAATAAACTTCATTTTGTTTTATTACCTTGTTTTGCCTAGTGATTGATCCCGGTATAAATATGTGACAAATCCTGGTCTCCCGTGACAAGATGTAAGAAAATAACGTTCCAAAGGGATCTTTAGGGCTACCAGTCGAGCAGAGTGTATCGTTGGACATATCAATGCTTTGAAGCACAATGTGGTTCATGGCCCTTCCCGAGAATATTCCACACTAGAAGTGATTATCAACAATCTTCAGACTCTAATTACACTGATTTTTTAGAACGAGGATACTCACAACATCCCTCACCGATCATGACCAGTCTCATTGGAGACCAACAGTATTATCACACTACCACTGAGATCACTATCACCAGACAGGGCACAATAGTTGAATAAACAAAAGTTTATTCTGGCAAGCCAGCAAACACACAAATCACACAATCACAGTATGACACTCACCAAGTGGGGCAATAATCTAGCCTCAGGCAGGTGCAGGAGCCTGCTTCGGAAGGCTTGGCATTAACGGCTTCTTCCCCGGCTTCTCTGTGCTCTTCTGCAAGCAACACTTTTAAAATAGCCCACCAGCCGTGACATCACTGTCTCCGATGCACTCTGCAAACTTGTATGGTACTGTGATCGGCTGTGCTCCTTACATAGGCCTAAGTCTCCTATCTTTTTTGCTGGAGCAGAGACCGCCGGCCAATCAGAGCACAGATTGTGACGGTGCAGCCAATCATAGGATGAGTGCTTGTCCGGTTGCACCAATTAGGGCAGGAGTCCGGCTTATTGACTCTGGACTGCTTCTCGGGGTGTGAGCTGCTGGCGGGTGGGAAATTAGATCTGGCCAATGGAAATCATGCCTACGGGGCTGAGACCCAGTAAAAGATCCCCTGGCCAGCCCAATTTCTCAGTGTCTCGGGGAACAAAGGCTCTGAACTGTCGATTACCAGTTCCTGGATCTGAATTACAGCCCTTACCCACTCACCATTGTCCAGGTACTCAGCTGCTCCCAAGCTCTGTCACGGACAGACATTTCTCTGTATGCAGCCAAGCTAAGTGAATTACTTTGTCTGCATACAGATAAATGCTTGCAACACAAAGGACAATGCTGGATTATTAACTGTGTGGGGAAAACACAAACACAGGGAATGACAGTGATTTTTTACAATCCCGGCTCCCCAAGACAGATAGTTTTCCCCCCTTGTAGATATCACACAGTGAGTATCTCTTTTCTGGAAGAGATTTACACAAAACACATTGCACAAAGGCCAAAATGACCCTGACAGAAGTGGCAATTAAACATGGATTTGGGGCAGCCTGCCTGGCTTAACTTTTATTATGTTATGCTGGATACCCCTACAGTCACAACCGGTCTAACGTGGAAAGAAATTATACCGGATAAGGACACAAATGCAGGTCAGCTAAGAGTCGGATTGTCACAAGATCACAAAGCCTCAGGTTTTACCAATGGTGAATATTTCTGATTTATATTCTCACGGACATAGAGACTAATAAGATGCAAAAATAACTGATTTGTGCCCACAAATCGGGTTATTTTTTTTTTAACTTGATTTGGATCTGATGAAGTTATTTCGGAACTTGCTTTGGAAAGCATTATTTGTGCCTACTGGAGTACGCTCTTCTTCGGACATGGTAGGTACACAGGTTAACACACTTACCAACAGTATGACTACAAGCATTGATAATTATGTTATCAGTCAATGAACGTCTACCAGGGGTGCTCGGCAACGGCTTCCCCAGCTGACAGGATATCTCCCCCTGGGCTGGCACCGCTCTGGCTGGGGTGGCAGCAAATGTGCATGGCCCGATCTCCGCCCCTGGATGCTGTTGCCTTTGTACTCCGCCCCTCTCCTCCGCCTCCAGACCCTGCAGTTACCATTTTCTTTTGAAATGCTGGCTGAACAAAGGGTTTCTCAGCCCTGCATGTCCAGAGATGTTAAATGCATTTATTTATTCACTGGGCATGCAAGCTGGAAAAATACAATTACCCAGTCTCCACGACCATGAACCCTGGTTAGGCTGGTTCCACAGGGAGTTTGTAGACAATAGAGGATGGGGATGGGCAGGCCTCCAATCTCACAGGCGTCGGTCCGAAGAGCAAAGTCATTGTCTGCCCAGACAGAGGCCAGAGGGAACACAGACGAATTCTGCTGCCAGTGCTCAAGGGCCAAAGCGTAGAATGTCTTATTCTTAGAACATAATGGCACACATCTGCAGCATATAACTATCACTCTAAACAAGCGGATTAAGCGGACCCAGTGGAGCAGGCTGGGGGGAGGGGTAAGGTGAGGTGATGCTAAGAGGCGCCGACCATCCAGAGAACAGCCAGGCTGACGCTAAGTCACCCACCGTCTCCTCTGCCAATGATAATACCTGCTGTCACGCTGCTTGATCCGGTGTAGCCAAAGAGATAAAGTTGAAGCACCGTTGAGTGAATGCCTGCAGTGATGTGTGTCCTGGAATCCACGTGCAACCAGCAAAGGTACCGGAACAGCCAAACAAAGAAGCGGTGCACTGAGGTAAGTAGAGAAACACACGCAGCTCTAACAAAAAAACGACTAATTTATTGAAAAAAAGGGAACAAACATCATGAAGCAAGGAACCTCTTACGCGTTTCATCCCGTAAGGGACTTTGTCAAAGAGTGAGTGGTGAACTAACTCATACACCTCTATATACCACCAGCTTGACTGTGATAGGTCAATAATAAATTGATTTAGAACGGCAACTCCTATATGCAGCTGCAGGTTAATTAATGAGACTGCCGTTCCATCTATACATAGTGGTGTGTAGAAGGGGAGAGAAGGATAACAACATACAAGTGTATACATAGTACATATATAAAAACAAATAAACAACTTATTGCAAAACTACTGTAAAATAGTATAAACAGTAGTAGCAAAAGATCATTTAAAACCAACATTCAAGCAACATAGATGAAAACACGGAATGGATTAGAATATAAAGAAATGATATAATAAAGAAAGATAAAAGACAGGTAAAAAATATATATTATATTACAATAAGCAATATTGAAAAGTATATTATAATCACTCAACATAATAAAACAATTATAATAATCATAAATAATAACCTGTCTTATATCAATATAAATGAAAGAAATAAAAATAAGAAATTGTCAAAAATGAAAACAATAATAAAGAAGATAAATATAAAAATAAATATATTAATAATAGAAATATAGCATATCATAAATATACTGATAATAAAGTATACATAATATCCCATATGGTGAGCAACAACATATATATTAATGACATTATAACAACACCAGAGAAGCAAAAAGCAGAAGCAATGAAAAACTTAAACATATTTCTTTAGTTAGACTAGGAAATGTTTAAGCTCCCAATCGGTATTAATACCGTAGGGATGCAATGTATTCATGATATAGATCCAGTGCCCAGACAGATGCACCTATCTCACCAAGAGATAGTGAGCTGGCACTGAGAACAGGAGGGAGGGAGGCGCTGTTCTCATTGTCTGGTTCATAATTCCCACCTTCCTTGCCTCAGCCTCCTTGTCAGAAGCTCAGACCGGATTGGCCAACACAGATGAGCCCTCATTCTGTGATTGGCTCCCCATTCAGCATCAATGCTGGGATTGGTCGTTGCCCCGTTCTCCATGATTTTCCATTGAGAACTGCAACCTAGAAAAGCAGCGACCAATTTGAGTTCCACAAGCCTCTCCTGGGATGGCGTGAAGATAGACTAAGCGGGGGGCTCTGAGGATGTGCCAGAGACACCTGAAGTCGAGGCTGCTTGTACGCCAAGCTGGAGATTTGAAGTTACCTTTCCACAACTTGCATCCAGCGGTGCTTGGAAACTCATGACCTGCGGCAAAAGTGGAATCTGCTCCTTTAAAGTCATGTTGGCGGCGTCGGCCGAAATTAATACCCGTTTATTTGTTTATCTCTGTGTCCTCTCTGGTGCTTGATCCCACAAAAGAGTCCCGGTCTCTTGACAGAACACATTAGAAATAAAGCATTCCATTTACATGGGATGCAAGGTGCAACCAGGCATGCAAAAAAAACCTGTATCTCAGGGGCCTTGGAGCCAGATGAACCCAAGTGACAGGGCGTAACCTTTATTAACCGGTCCCTGGGCCTCATTCCATCACAAGCATAGCTAAGGTCTCTGTACATGCAGGGCTGAGAAACCCTTTGTGCAGCTCGCATGTCGAGAGAACTGGCACATTCTGCGACTGGAGGTGAAGAGCGGTGCAGGAATACAAGGAGGAGTGACCGTGGGAGAAGATCAGACCAGGGGGCAATCAACCCAAAAAGCAGAACATTTTGTCATCCATCCAAATATCCGGATGCCGAGCCCAGCATGGGACATCCTGTCAGCCATGGAAGACATTGTTGGGCCCCGTTGGTGGATGCTGCTCCCATTGGCTGATTCATATTTCTTTCCGCTGCCCTTTAATTTGCAATCACCCACTTCAAGCACTGATTGGCCATTTCAGACAAGACCATGTGTCCTGAATGGCTCCTGTGCATCATTAATGCTGTGATTGGCCACAGCCCTGTTTGCCATGATTTGCTAGGGAAGCAAGAAATCTATGAAATGGGAACCCAATCAGTTTCAGATCTTATTCTGATCCTAACGTGGTGATAGATTAAGCTGTGCCCCCTGAGACTGTGCCAGAGACACTCAAAAATTAGATTGTAAGCTCCTGGGAGCAGGGACTCCTCTTCCTAAATGTAACGTTTGTCTGAAGCACTTATTCCCTTGACCAGTTATATATATATATTATGTGTTATTTATATGATTACCACGTGTATTACTAATGGGAATTGCTATGTACATTAATGGTGCTATACAAATAAAGACATAGGGGGTCATGCACTAAGCTCCGTTAAGTCGTTTTTAGAGCGCAAAGTGCTCTTAGAACGTGATGTTGCGCTGAACACGATGCACTAAGCCACGCAAACAGGCACTTTGCGCTCTAAAACTGACTTTTTTCAGGAAATATTTCAAAGTCCAACTTTGTTTGCGTTAAATTCTGCCCTTAAGCGGGATGCACTAAGCTACGTAACCTTAGCGTACGCGAAAGTTGCGTTCAACAGAACACGTCAGCTCAAGGTAGACGCAAAAAAAGCTGGTCTTTGAAAAATTTCTTGCTCTACATTTCTGCATGCGCAAAACCCATACAACAGGCCGGCGGGTGTCCCCGAGAGACCCCACGGGGGTCCCCGAGGGAGATCGGGGGTCGCGCGGGTGTCCCCGGCTTACCCCGCGGGAGTCCCGGGGTACCCGCGGGCCTGCGGTACCAATGTTGTGCTTACAAAAATAGTAAACATTATTTCTAACTAAATGCACCCCCCTAACACATACAGTACAATAATGTGCAAAATAACTATTATTCAGATATGGATAATAGATTATTTGCCCATTATTAAATACTGCATTAGCATACATAAATAAAGTAAATAAATACAGTTATACTTACCACAACAACAGGTCTCTCTGTCCTCCGTTGAAAGAAAGCATACAGAATATACATAATAAAGACATTCTAATGGCCCCTAACCCCTTAATCACCTTAGCGTTTACTAACCGCTATAGTCATTAAGGGGTTAACCCAGCCTGCCCCGATACACACCCGGGAGGCCTAAGCACCCACCCTGAACTGACTATACCCACCCTGTACCCATTGAGTAGTATAGTGGTATATCATACCCATATAATAATAAAATGGGCATGATAAGCCTCTATAGCACTCAACGGGCACCCTAATTACAATACATTAATGCACCAGATACACAATAATAAAACTTAACTCCAAAAAAACATACTTCCCTAAATAAAAACAGTAGCCAGCTAATCCAATGAATACAAGCAATAACAACATCAACAATGAATTAATTAAACCATTAACCAATCAAAACAATTAATTCCTAAATCAACTCAAAATGAATAGTAACACTAACCAATCAAGCCAATTAATTACTACAACATTAATGAATGTAAACATTAAAAGACAAAGAAATACATTCAAACACTATCTGAAATAACAATTAAATGCATTAGCTAACATAATACAACATTAACTACAAATGAAAACCAATCGCAAACATTTTATTAGCATTAAGCAGGAAAAAAAAAAAACAATGACATCCACATAAGAAACTGACATAAAAAAAACCAACAGCAATAACAAGCCACAAATGCCCCCCAAATATTGTCATAATAATGTATTAATCTATACCTTAAAGGGGTACAGATTAATATATTATCAGTCAATGTGCCTCCCCCAAAAAATAAAAAAACACATCCAATGAAGAAACCTGTAATAATAGACATTTACAAACATTGAATATATTACTTACCATTAGAAGCGGTGCCCCTCCGACTCCCGGGGTAACAGGAAGCTCACGTACCTTGAAGGCCTCAAACAGCATCCGATGCCATCGCCATGAAGATGCGGCTCAGGTATCCAAATCTTCATTTTTCTTTCTTTAATCACCTTCTTCTATCTTCATCTGTCACCATTTCTTGATCTTCTTTATCTTCTATCTTCATCTGTCAATCCAAAAAGAAACCATGGTAAATCCCAACCGATGTTGTCTCGTCGTCCTCTTGGGCTCAAACGAGGCGTCACGGCCTTAAATGGGGCTGTGACGTCACATTTAGCCTCAAAAGGGTTAACAGCCACCTGATTGGCTGTTAAACAAATGTTCCGACTTAAT
>NW_027453839.1:610000-767500 GCF_040206685.1 Ascaphus truei | reverse complement strand
ATAATAATAAGAATGATGTTATTGTTGTTATTATTATTATTATTATTATTATTATTATTATTATTATTATTATTATTATATGTTAGATTTCTTTCACTGAGGTTGTCACAAACCACGTATTAATTTTATTTTACTTATTTCTGTGGGGAAAAAAATTATGGTCTCCAAAAAATTAGAGTATTGAATGTATTGATTCCAATACATATGTAATGCATTTTATCTATAAATAATAAAAGAACAAAACAGCATTGGATACGTTATAGATAATATATTAATTAGAGGAGGTGAACTATTGGAAAAAAACAACTGTTTTTCTCTTCACCACTTAAAGTAAAGATTGGTAGGTTCATGTGTAATGTTTGTTCATAGTAATAGTGTGACAAGTATTAAAAGTGAAGGCTTATTAAGAATGGGATATTGAGTGCAGCTTTGGGGAAAATATCTCTTCAATTTGTAGTTACAAATAACTAACTGACTTATTCAGGATACATAAGAAATCTATAGTTTAAAAAAGAATGAACAGTATGAGAAGATACATTAATTAATAAAAAAAAAACATATTGAAACAATGGAAATAAATCCTTATCCAGATCTGCCTAAATGGTGAAATAGTTTGACAAGCTTTGGAAAAAAGATGCAAAAACACAGCAACAATTAATGCATAATTAAATAGTCATCTTACATGCTAATATTGTATCTGAAAAATAAAAAACAAGTCTTGATATAGTTCAGCTTCTGTTTAAATGTATTAGATAGTGTGTATTTACATTGGTAATTTTAATATTTCCTATGCAGTGATATAGTTCAATAAATAAGGAATGAGGATACGTTTAATAGATATCTTTAAATACAGGACCCTGTTCAGTCTAGTTATATTACTCTAACATCAGATGTTCATCTTTATTTAGAAAATACATAATACATTATGGAATATTTAATTTGTGCTTAAACTATAACACATTGTGTATACACATATACAGACTTGGTATTTTAATTAAAAGCAAACTACTGTGACTGGAGCATTAGAGGGAAGCCAAAGAGCCCGGTTAGGAGCTGATCAGATCACACAGAGCAGTGACAGCGAGAAGACATTTAGGGAATCCCCATTTATAGCGCAGCACTGCCACCGTGTGGTGCTCTGGGAACTGCAGGCCTTAAGGAAACGAGCCGCGCGGTTCCGCCTCTTTGTGTCTCTGTGTTCGGGTTTATAATAATAACACAATGTGAACATTATAAGAAGATGAACCAAGAAAGTCCCATTGAAGCAATGATCTGGGAAAGAAAACCCCTCATATTACATTTCACCGATTAAAGATCATTTGAATACTTGGTATAAGTACATGTTCCATGTCAGAGAGCTCTGTGCTGTATCTGTGCAAACACTAATGTTATCACATTAAATCTTTTTAATTGTCCCACTTACAAGCACTAAATAAATAATAACTTTATTAGGACGATATCGGTCTCAGGCGGGATTTTTGAACATCGCAACGGCTTTCACAGAACCAATCAGAGCGAAGGGCGGGACCAAAGCAGCCAATCACAGCGATCTGCAGTCCATAAATACGCAGCTGCAGCGGTTTTTTTCTTTAAAGATTCGCATACCACCGGTAATGGTTAGGAATATGAAGACCCACAAGGACCTTGTCGACATCCTCACCGAGCACTGCACTTCCCCGTTTGTAGTTAAACCACGGGCGAACCACGCAAAGATCACTACCACAACTGTGGACGACTACCGGAGCTTAACGGACTGCTTTGCAAAGCAGGGCATAGAATACTACACCTTCCCACTGACGCGCCTAAAGCCCCAGAAATTTGTAATTCGCGGCTTACCAGCAAACGCCTCCGTGGGGGATATTTCCCACGACCTCGCGGAACATGGACTTCCAGTCAAGAGCGTAGCCCAATTGACATCCCCGGTGGACAAGACCAAGAAGTTCCCTTTGTTTATTGTCACACTGGCAGAAACCCCGGAGAGCCAGCCTGCAGATCTTACCAAGATTACCAAGCTCTGTAGCTGTGTGGTAACCACAGAAGCGCCAAAGGGCAGAAAAGGCCCAACCATGTGTTTCAACTGCCAACGGCTCGGGCATACCTCTGCATTCTGCCACCAGAAGCCACGCTGTGTGTGTTGTGGAGAGAACCACAACTCCAAGGAATGCCCACGAGATAGGAAGAAGGAGCCGGCGACATGTGCAAACTGCAAAGGCCCACACCCGGCAAGCTACCGTGGTTGCCCGTACCTCACAAAAGCAAAGCAAGAGGAACGGGAAAAGCGGACACCCCACCTGATGGAGCAGGCACCAAGGAAGACACCCACTACTCAATACCAGCTTCCCCGCCTGGCGCCGGAGAGACAGAGGACCACAGAACACCTGATCCCAGACCTAGGCACGGCATCCACCCAGAGGATGCAAAACCCAGACGGACAGACCTACGCGGAAACTCTCAGGACACCATCCACCAACCCCGTTGAGGCGGCCAACCCAGACCCCGCAGGCGGAACCGCAAGCCCAACAAACTGGCTAGAGATCATCCTTAAAATAGCGAGCGCTATTGCGAGAATGGATATTCACCCCATTGTGACAATGATAGCGAATCTCATCCCGGCCCTTCTCAGGAGCACAGAAACTAACCACCATGGCAGCAACATCTAAACGCAGTTCTGTCATCGTGATGTGGAATGCAAATGGTATCAGCAAGAAGACAGATGAACTCCTTCACCTGATGGAATTGAGGAATGTATGCGCAGCTCTGCTCTCGGAGACCCACCTTCAAGGAAACCAAAAACTAAGCCTGGCGAACCACAGGGTATACCGTACCGACCGGGCAACAGGAGCCAGAGGTGGTGGGACGGCTGTGATTGTTAACACACGGGTCAGCCATAATGAGATTGCACTACCACCCCTCCGGAGTATTGAAGCCACTGGAGTACAGGTAAAGACTGCAACAGGACCACTGCGACTAATTGCCACCTACTGCCCCCCTAAGGTGAAGCTACATTTGGGAGACTTGGAAGCTCTGCTGGACTCCACTGTCCCAACCATCATCGGGGGAGACCTAAATGCCAAACACCGGTGCTGGAACTCAAGGACAGCAAACTCCAGAGGACAAGCTCTTCTTGTTTACTCAAAGGAGAGTGACTTTGTAGTGGCTGGCCCTACAGAACCCACCCACTACCCAGGCACTGCAAGCCACACACCGGATGTCCTGGACATTGTCTTACTGAAGAACGTGAAACATTCTGTCCAGTTGGAAACCCTGGCGGAACTGACCTCAGACCACAACCCAGTTACCATTACTGTTGGCGACGAGATGGAAACCCACCAGCAAACACCCAGGTACAACTTCACCAGGGCGAACTGGAGCCTGTACAAAGAAGAGTTGAGCAACATCACAAACCCCCGCCCCTTTGACACCAACGGAGACATTGATGATGCTGTTAACACCTTTACTACCGCAGTCCAACATGCAATAGAGCACAGCGTCCCGAAACAGATGCCCAAACGCTGCTCCATCTACGACCTACCGAGCGGGATCAAGCAAGCGATTGCTGAGAAAAACAGGGCCCGACGCCAGTGGCAGAAGTTCCGCACACCTGACCTTCTGGTAAAGTACAACTCACTTGCCAGACTACTGCGACAGCAAACCAGCCAACACCGGGGGGAGAGGTGGGAGGCCGCAGCAGCCAAGCTGAAGGAATCCGACAACTCTGTTTGGAGAATGACCCGACGCCTGACCGGGAAGAAGGAGCCTAATCCACCTATCCAGGGCCAGACCCACCTGGCATGTAGCAACAAGGACAAGGCAGAGGTTCTCGCTGACACACTGGAGACAACTTTTAGGCCTAACCAAGCCAGCAAAATAGCACGGGAAGTTGAGCAAGGAGTTAACAGGCATCTTACCGAGCACCTACCAGAGACCGAAGCGGAAACCCTTGAAGGATGCACCAGGACTGAGATAATGCAACTTGCAGAAAAGCTGGCAAATGGCAAAGCACCAGGAAGTGACGGAATTACCAACCTGGCCATCAAGAAGCTTCCGCCGGCAGCCATGGAATGCCTCACAGAAATCTTCAATGCATGCATGCGGCTCCAGCACTTTCCTCAATCCTGGAAGGAAGCCAAGGTCATTGTATTTCCAAAGCCTGGAAAACCACGGAGGGATCCTGCAAACTACCGTCCGATAAGCCTGCTCTCTGGACTGTCGAAACTCCTGGAGAAAGTTATTCTTACGCGCCTCCGCCACTTTGCCTCTGGTAAAAACATTCTACTAAAGGAGCAATTTGGATTCCGGAAGGACCACTCAACCAACCATCAGCTGCTGCGAGTCGTTGACATAATAAGCCATGGATTCAACATCCACAAATCAACTGGAGTTGTCTTCTTGGACGTGGCCAAAGCGTTTGACAGAGTTTGGCATGAAGGACTACTGCACAAAATGATCAACCTGAAATTCCCAAACTACCTGATTAAGCTGACTGCAAGCTACTTGCGGGAGCGCACATTCCACGTGGCTGTGCGGGAAGAGCTCTCAACAACACGCCCCATCCGCGCTGGCGTGCCACAGGGATCAGTCCTGGGACCTTTCCTTTTCAACCTCTTCATGAATGACATCCCCACAGACCTCCACAAGACTCAACTGGCACTCTACGCAGACGATGTGGCAGTCATCTCCCAGTCCTTCAGAGAGAAAGAAGTAGCTAAGAACATCCAGAAAGCACTAGACATGCTATCAACATGGTACAGCGACTGGCAAGTAGGACTGAACTCCAGCAAGACTACAGCTACACTGTTTACCAAAAAGAGGATCAAGGCACACCCGCCAATCACCCTCAACGGAGAGGCTGTCAAATGGGAGCCAAACAGCTCTTACCTAGGTGTAATCCTAGATAGCAAACTAAGCTGGAGAAACCACATTGAGAAGATTCAACAGAAGGCAACAACCAAGCTGGCAGCACTGTACCCTCTGCTGAAGACAAGGACCATGCCCATCAAGAGCAAAGTCAATGTGATCAAGGCGATCATTAGACCCACAATGACATACGCCTCCCCGGTGTGGAGTGGTTGCCACCAACATCAAAGATCATCTCTCCAAAAATTACAGAACAAGGCGCTGCGGATTGCGTCCAACGCTCCACTTCCTACAAGAATAGCAGACCTTCATAGGGAACTGGGTATCGAGATGTTAGATGAACATCTAAAGAAGCTCAACAAGAAATTCTACAAGGAACTGGACCAGAACTCAAACCCGCTGATCAAGAAGCTTGCTGCGATCTCTGCAAACCCATTTGACCGCTACCCACGACCCATCACAGCGCTGAACCTGTGAAACCAACTCAACTGTGGCAAGTAACACAGATCAAGAAGCTTCCTAAAGAGTGCGACAATACACTCAACAAGAGAACTTGGAGTAATGAGGCTCCAGGCTCGGTATCCAATATCACCACTGACAGATTTAATCTGTCAGTCAGAACAGAACGGTCAGTTTTTTTCTTTATTAGTTCCTGACCGGAGACGCGCACTGACACAGCAGCACAGGATGGCCCGGACCAAGCAGACCGCCCGGAAATCCACCGGAGGGAAGGCTCCCCGTAAGCAGCTAGCGACCAAGGCTGCCAGAAAGAGCGCTCCGGCCACCGGCGGAGTGAAGAAGCCTCACCGCTACCGGCCCGGTACTGTGGCTCTCAGGGAGATCCGCCGCTACCAGAAGTCCACCGAGCTGCTCATCCGCAAGCTGCCCTTCCAGCGCCTGGTCCGGGAGATCGCCCAGGAC
This sequence comes from Ascaphus truei, assembly GCF_040206685.1. Lineage (NCBI taxonomy): Eukaryota > Metazoa > Chordata > Amphibia > Anura > Ascaphidae > Ascaphus > Ascaphus truei. The sequence continues at coordinate 761,722 of NW_027453839.1, read as the reverse complement.
TTCAAGAATGACCTGCGCTTCCAGAGCTCGGCTGTCATGGCTCTGCAGGAGGCCAGCGAGGCTTATCTGGTGGGGCTCTTCGAGGACACCAACCTGTGCGCTATCCACGCCAAGAGGGTCACCATCATGCCCAAGGACATCCAGCTGGCCCGCAGGATCAGAGGGGAGAGAGCTTAGGCCGGCTGCACCCTGACTTCGTTTACACCCGAAAAACAAAGGCTCTTTTAAGAGCCACCACATTTTCAATGAAATTGCCTGATCAATATTAACACACGGATACTGATCTCAATATAGAGAATTAAAGAAGTGTGTTATCCTTGTACCAACATATGTACTTGATGTGTGACAATATAGATAAACGCAAATTCAATATTTGTATTCATTGTCATGTGATATATTGACTTGCATGCATAGTCACCATTTCATACTGTATATGGGTGCACGTAAAGACAAACCTGTAAATGTCCCCCCTCCCATGTGCCACTGGTGATTATACTGAAGTGTTAGGGAATAGCGTGTGCTTCATGCTTTCAATGTGATGTAAACACATGTATTTTATAACATGGTGATAAATAAGTTTTTCTGATGTCAACTACACTATTTTTGTTTTCTATACACCGTGTATGTGAACATTGTTTATGTAGACACAAACAAAACCATATCACCTAGTATGTCAGTTTGTCTGAGAAACATTTATTCGTGCAATAGGTTAGGGACTACAAACTTACACATGCACCTTACAGTGCTCGCAGTATCAATGCATATACACTTATGCTCTGGCAGTGTAACACAAACCCCTGCATGGGACAAGTTGGAGAAACATTCCCAGTTACACATTATGTGCACAGCTCTCTGTGGGGTTGTGGTGGCTCTTAAAAGAGCCTTTGTGTTTGTAAGAGGCTGAAGTTCTCGGTCTCACTTCTTAGGAGCTGCCGCCCTCTTGGGCTTTGCTGCCTTGGCCTTAGCTGGACTCTTAGCAGCTTTTGGCTTCGCAGCCTTTTTAGCCGCCGGGCTCTTCACAGCCTTCCTGGGCTTGGCAGCTTTAGACTTCTTCAGGCTTTTTGCTGGCTTCTTGGCGGCCGCCGGTTTCTTGACCTTTTTGGGGCTTTTCTTCACTCCCGCCGGAGCCTTTTTGGGTTTCTTGGGGGACTTGGCGGGTTTCTTTGCCACTGGCTTCTTGGGTTTCCCCACATCCTTTTTCTTGGCCGCCTTCTCCTTGCTCTCCAGCTGCTTCTTATTCAGCTTGAACGATCCGGAGGCTCCGCTCCCTTTCAGCTGGATCAGGGTTTCCTTGCTCACCAAGCCCTTGAGAGCCAGCTTCAGGCGGCTGTTATTCTTCTCCACATCGTAGCCTCCTGCAGCCAGAGCCTTCTTCAGAGCGGACAGGGAGACCCCGCTGCGCTCCTTAGAGGCGGACACAGCTCTCACTATCAGATCGGACACGCTGGGACCGGACTTTGCTGGGCGGCTTTTCGAGGCTCCGGCCGCTTTTTTCGGCTGCTTCTTCTTGGCGGCGCTTTCAGCTGCAGGAGGAGGAGCAGGAGCGGTCTCGGCCATTGCAGCTGCAGGTAAAATCCCCCAACACACTGACAGAAAGTTATACTGGGGGCGGGGACCTGCCGGGACTTATATAGAGAGCCTGCTGCTCTGTGATTGGTTAGTTATCGGAGTGAGCTTCTTTCTCATTGGGTATAATCACTAAGCCCCGCCCCTGACTCTCATCCTCCCGGATCACAAACACTGCTCTGACTTTGTGTTTCTGAGGCTGCAAGAAAAGGGCATTTTATCCCCTAATTATTACTCACATCCCCCCTTCTTGCATGCAATTTATAAGGAATTATATTCTCTTCACTGCTGTATCATTTTTCTGCTGGGAAAGTACAAACACAATTAGGAATAATGGGTGAAAGTTCGGCTCTGTAGCCCGGGATTTGCCAGATTTCATTCATATCTGTCTATTTCTGTCACTTTTACTTTGCTCAGACTAAATGTGCAACCTCCATCCTCATACAGTGACACTAAGGACATATTATTCTACAGTATCAGTTTAAAATAATGCGCATATAAATATATAAACATGGTCTGGGGATTCACTATATATGTACAAGTAGCACAATAATTCCTGTGCAGTGTACATTGCTATTTCATGTTGTTCCATTTCCCCGGTACTAAGCTCTGTATTATTCCATTGTCAGTTATGAATATTGGTTATTAAATGGGAGATTCGAAAAGTTTTGTATTCCATCTGTTCTGCAAATGAATAGTTTATAATGATATGTATGTAACATTATGTTTTCTAAAAACAATCATAGAAGTAACATACACATCATGTGAATGACAGTAAATATATTTTAATAATGTAATAACCAAACAACTATTTTGTTTAAGCTTTATAATACAATTGGGAAGTGTTAAAAATATGTTTATTTGTGGGTTACAAAAAAATGTGTATGTGATATTAATGGAAGATTAGGTTATTAATCACCCTGTGTGTTACATAACTATGTAATGTCACTATTAGCACTATGTATAGGAACTGACATGTTTTGTGACCATTGTCACCAGAGACCAGAACTTTTAACATCTTTACAATAGGATCACTATCACCAGAAAATAATAATAATAATAATAAAAATAATAGTACGTTCTTGTATAGCGCTGCTAGTTTTATGTAGCACTTTACAGGGACATTTTGCAGACACAGTCCCTGCCCCGTGGAGCTTACAATCTATTTTGTTGGAGCCAGAGACACAGGGAGATAAAATGACTTGCCCAAGGTCACTAGGAGTTGACACTAGGAGTTGAACCAGGCTTCAAACTCACTCTCACTGCCAGTGTGTTTTACTCAGTGTTTACTCACTGAGCCACTCCTTCTCCCGAATGACACACTAGTTGAATAAACAAAAGTTTATTCTGGCAAGCCAGAAAACACACAACATACATGTGACGGTTGGGGTAGCCAGCCTCACATAATAAGGTAAAGCCTGGCTTCTCTCAGCTGTGTCTCCGTAAAACTCCCACTTGCTCCGCTGACCGGGCTTCTCTGGCGCTTCTCAGCTGAGATCAGTGCTTGTGTATGCTCTTTAACACAAAGCACTTTTTAAAAGCCTGCCAGCGCGTCTCCGATCGCCTCCATAGGTTGTCTGGTTCCCTACACCGGCCTCACTCCTTACATAGCCCCTGCTGGATATCCTTAACATGGAGCAGGGGCCCTTGACCAATCACAACATGTATTGTGACATTGCCGCCAAACACAGGATGAGCGCTCGCCCTGCTGCACAAATGGGGGAAGGGGATCAGCTTAAGGGCTCAAGACCAACCCTGCAATAGGTCCCCCCGGTCAGCCCCAAATATCCCGCTGGGAAGGCGCCACCAGGTCTGCGGGAAACAATTGGCTCTAGCCCAGTGAAAGCCGGACCCCGGACCTTATTTCTAGCCCTTTCCTGCTCACCATTTTTTTTCACCATGAGCCTTAATGGTCCCCAGGCCTGAGCCTGGGGTGGGCATGCTTTCCCCCGATGGGGAACAATGACAGCCCTTGTGCTTTCTTCTCCTCCCAGCACAAGACTGACTAAATGTGATACTGTGAGGATTCGCTGTTCTGCTGCTCCTGCCCCTTTAACCCTCACTTGCCCATTGGACTACCATAACACTCAAGAGTGGCAAACTGGGGTGGAACTTACGCACGGTGCGCGGGTTCTGTGCAGTCCCCTTCGGTCTCTGGGCATGGAGCGCGTTCTTGCTCCTCCTGTCTTGATGCGCAGCGCGCATGCATGGTACACGGTCTTCCCTGTGGTCTGCGGTCTCCGCCCCTCTGACCCGCCCCCGTCCTGGCATCACCCCTATGCAGCGCGGTTACGCCCCTCACTCCGCCTCTACCTCAGCGGGTCCTGCCTCTGGTACCCGGCCCTGTCCTGATATCACTGTTATGCGGCGCAGTTGCGCCCCTCCTCTATCTCCATGGGTCTCGCCTCTGGTTTCCGCCCTCATGGCGGTGCCGGTGTCGTGGCGCACAATGACAGCGCGTGACCAGGTCACCTACGGGTTTTGCGGGGGGCATGCACAAATTCTGACGCGGTAGCTATTGGCTGTGTAATAGGACACACCTGCATGATCCAGCAGCCTATCCTGTCTGCATGTCTGCTTCCTGGTTGCCTCCCATTAGTGGGAGGTCCTATAAATATGCTCTCAGAGCTCCCAGTCATTGCCGAGCATAACCTCTGTTTGTGTGACGCTGCACTCATCACCTAGTTCCTGTCTGCCTGAACCCTGCTGCCTGACCCTGCATGGATACTACTCTGTGATGCTCTCCTGCACTGACCTTGGCTTTGGCAACGACTACTCTGTGATGCTCTCCTGCACTGACCCTGGATTTGGAACCACGGCGACGCTACTCTCTCCTGCACTGACCCTTGCTTGGCTCCACGACTACTCTACGCTCTACCACCCTGACCCTGGCTACGTACCCCAACAATCCGCTGCTCTATACTCCAAGATTCACAAGTACCTCACTTACCCTGTCTTCTGTTACCCTGATCCGGCCTGTACGACTGTCCTATACTCTAGATGTGCCCTCGTGGTTGTGGTTGGCGTTCTATACAAATCCCTACCTCAGCCCCACGGTCACGCCTCGTTTGTAGTGAGCTACGGATTACAGATACTCCCACTTGGAAGTCTCTGCAAGGGGCGGGCTCATGGATTGTACCCATCTTGGATAGGCTTACACAGGCCATGAGATTAACCTGTTAGTGCTCTGAACATAATAGGGACTTACATAATAGATACACTATGTGGGAAAGAGAGGTATTATGGGACATACCCTGTTACACTGGATAGGGGTAGTTTGGGCAGTTAACACGCAGGTGGCCCAGCCAGTTACACAAGGAGCACTGGCCCTCGTGGGCAACCTCCATCGGCTCTACTTCAACACCCTGGGTTTTTGACTTCTTCCCCCCTGGTTTGGTGGCCTGGGGAGGGTCAGCTACCTTAAGTCTTTTGACCGCCAGCACTGGAGTAAGGGAAAGGAAACGCTATTCCAACTGTGGCCGTGTGGCCACTGTCACGATGGACGGAACGTATCAACAATTTTATATTTTAGGGAAATAGATTGAGCACACAAGTTGAGCAAAATAAACTGACATTTATTTCCTTAATAGACAGACACACGACAACCTTAGAATATACTTGACAAAACACTTACTGAGGAAGAGAATGGGATAGAATTTCCAGAAGTAAAACAAAGCACCAGAATATTGTCTTTTAAAATGCTGTCCTTTTGCAAGGGGCGTAAATTGCCAGCCCGATAAGTCTGTGAATATTGCAAAGTTCTTTCTGGTCCATTGGGGTTCGTTAGATAACCCCCAGCACTAACGGAATCCTGAAGAAGAGTTATGTCCTTGGTTCTGATGTAATTAACTTGTTGCGTTAGGGAATCGTTGCTGCTGCTCTTATCCGCTTGTAGAAGCAAAGTGGAAATTTGTTCACATTGTAAAAGAGAGACGAAAGACAACGGGGATAGCTTAGGGAGCATGTATATAGGGTCGGCTAGCATATCTATAACATACCCGCCCAATTCCCTTCGTGGGAACCTCCATCCCACCAATCTCCATCTTGCCCCCAGTTTGCAGAGTGGGCACTACAGGGATTTCCAGTTGATACAGCGCCTGTGCAACTCTGACACCTGGGCTGCTTACCATATGAGTGCTCCCCTTTTTACCTGGCTTCTCCCAGGCTAGGAGTTGGACCCAAGGTGTGAACTAGCCCAGATGACTAACAGGATCTCCTGGTCAGCGAGCATCCCGTCTAATTCACACTTTGTGGCTCTGGGGCTTTCATCTGCAACACTTCCCTAGATCCATAGGCATGGCCCTAACAGGGAGTCTCTGAAGTTTGCAGAAGGAAGTGCCAACAGCTCATCGGTGTAAAACATGTGGTTACTGGTTGCATTGCAAAGGCAAGTAGAAAAAGCCTCATCCTGCCTGTACATTTAAAACTGCAGCCAGAAAGGCACTTTATCAAAAATATATGTTCTATTTGTCCTAAAGTCATCACTGGAGTTATCGGCATTCGGCCGTGCCTGGGATGTCTGCCAGCAAGTAGGCAAGCCAGGTGACAGTGCGAAGGCTCCCCTTAGACCACCACCGGGGCTAGGTAAGCCCTTTCAGCACAAGGCTGTTCAGTGGGACGGCGGCATTCACTTTCTGTAGCCCATCGCTGGGAGTTCTGGAGAGCCGGATCCTGCCTGATGTCCTTGGAGAAGCAAGGCAGGGAAGCTCAGTGTAGCAGGCGGGACGCTGATGTGGTAGTGGTTGTGGCCACTATTTGTGGGGCTAAGCACCCGGAGACCGAGACCCTGAAGACTATCTCAGAGGCGGACCTCAACCCTCCAGGGCTTTCCCCAGTTGCCATTCCTACTATGGCGTATAATTGTGAGGCTCTGTTTGCCATGTTGGGTCAAGGCGCAATGGCAGACCATCACCTACAGTTAACCTAAATGCTGAGAGACCTTGTCAGACCTTCTCCTGCCCTATCCCAGACCCCAAAATGAGGCCCCAGTACCTCCCTGGGGTCTGATAATTTATAAATAACATACCTCCACACACACCACATTTTTCAACATTGTGTCCAGTATTTTTGGACAAGACACTTGGCAACCCTAGTGCTGGCAAGCCAAGTACTTCCAGAAGCTGACTCTACATGAGACACTAGCCGAGGTTGTGTCAGCCATGAGCCAGAGGGGCTGAACGAGAGATTGACCGAGACATTGCCGGTGAAACTGTCTCCATGAGAGCAACCTTGCTGGCTTAGGAATGTGCCACACAGGTGCTTTGACTTCTGGCCGCCAAGATGACGGACGACGGTGTGCTCCCGAGTACACAGCAAGAAAAGTGGGTACTGACCCCTGCTACTATGCCAGTTAGGAGAGCACCCCAAATTGTTGACTCTCTGCAAGTCACCAAGCCATGTGGGTCAGCCGGGTGCCGAAGATGCTGTAGCAAAGACGGAAGAGGATGCCCATGAGGGCCAGTGCTCCCGGGGAGACCAGTTAAACCATCTGCGGATGAGTACCCCAACACATCCCAATCAAGTATCCCCAATCTGGGGCAAAGTCCCCAAACAACAGGGCTTACCGACTATGAGAGGCTATCCCCAGCAAAGGAACCACAAGCAGTCGTGCGGTTCCAGCGGAGGACCCAGTCAGCGATCCCTACGGCTGTGTGCAGCCATCAGGCTGGAGGACTATGCAGTCCATAGAAGAACAGTTTTACGTCCAGGGGTCCCAGGTAATCGGCAGGCGTTTGGACTGGGGGACCCCAACACTACAGCACCTCTTGAGCAACCTGATATGGTTAGTCCAGAGCATCCAATCCCAGGAACGGGGATGCGGGTGGAGCTGCCAGAGGATGCTATTTTACTGCTTTCACAGGGTGCAAATGTTGGGTAGTTACCCTGGCGGAGGTGCCTTTGGCGCTGCTGCCAGACACAGTGTTTCTTGTTCCCCAGCTTTTGGTGCCAAAGAGTGTCATGATCTGTGAAGAGACAAGGCAGGTAAGACCAGACAAAGCCCAACCAAGCAAAACCTGTGTCCCTAATTACTTGAATACCAACCCCCCCCCCACCTTTTTCAAATCCTCTGACAGTGTGACGGAGGGTGAACGGCCAGAGCTCAGTGAGTGGTCCCCCAATATGGAGGGCATGAGACCTCAGTTGGCTGAGTCTGTCTGTTCAGTCCCCCAAAACATATGTGTTTTTTGTACTGGGCCAGCTATGGGCAGAGAGGGGCCAGCTATTGTGTCACTGGGTGGGTAGGAAACAGAGTTTATAGGGAGCTAAGGAGATCCTGCTTATGGGGCATTAAGGGGTTGCTCACACCAGAGCCTGTCTAGTGCAAATGTTCTGTGGGTTGAAGGCATCCCAGGAGGCATCAGCGTTTGACCGTGCCCGGCAAACCTGCCGGCCAGAAGGCATGGCCAGGGGACAGTGTGAGAGCTCCCAGGAGAATGCCACCGGGACTAGGTGAGCATTTCCAGTGAGAGGCTGGGAGTGGATCGGCGGCATTTGTAGTATATAACCCTCCAAAGGGAGATTGAGAGAGCCAGGCTCTGCCCAACGCCATGGCAGTAGCAATGGGAGAAGGCTTAGTGGAGCAGGGTGATACAGATCTGAAGCTTGCAGCTTCCCAGTGGGAGTGGAAGCAAAGCACGGCTGACTACCCCAATACCGTGTGCAATGGCCACCTCTGCCAGGCTTATTGTGCCCAATGTATAGGTTTTTTTCTTTGTGTAACCCTTCCAGAAAAGAGCTAATCACTGATGTCTGGAAGTGGAAAACAGTATAAAGTGGGGATAGGGATGTGGTAACTACACATCAACACACACATTTTATCATGCCGTGATGGTCTTCACCTACTGCTGACAGTCTTTACTTCAATCCTCTGCAGATGTGGGACCTGTCCTGTCAAGGCCACCCGCTTCATCGTCCGCTGACCTGGGACCTCTCCTGAAACCTGGTAAGTGAGAAGTAATGTTCCTTGATTGTAAGTGTCAAATCTATGGTGTGTCTTACAATCACTGGCAGCTTACACAAGAGGAAATACGGTAATACAAATAACACATATAGTCCAGGTCCCCTCTGGACTTCCCCTTTGGTACCCGGCCCCCTTGGTTCCCCATATTAAGAGATACACCATTGCTTATAGTTTATGTTGTTGTTTCTTCTTTATTTATTGTAAGGTCCGGGGGAACACCTCTCTCTAAAGGGGCTCCCCCCGTGACTTTTCTCACCCCCGCTCCAGCTCTGCCTTCTCGCCGCTGCGGGCGGGATCTCCCTTCTCCTCCGCTTCCCGCGGCGGCTTCTGATCTCGCGCATACGCACGCACGGCAGAGGACTTTTATGTCCTCCCTCAGGGGGAGTGCCCACCCCCAGCTGAGGCCGCGCACGCCTCTCCCGCGCGGCGCACATGCCTGATGTGCGTGCACCGCTCACAAGCTGCACATCTAGCACAGCTGTGGTGAGTTTCTCCCTACCAATCCCTATCTTTCCTGGGACCGCTCCCTCGTTACTCCCCCTCTCCCTATTGGTCCTTCCTCCTACTTATACCTTGCTCAGCCATTCATTCTTTGGCTGAGCATAGCTTTGTATGACCTGTGTTAACCACGATCGTGCCTGCCTCAGTTCCTGTCTCTTTGTCTCCTTAGTGATCCCTTGCGTACTGAACCGGCCTGGCTGTGGATCCGCTCTGGTCTTCTACCCTTGGTTTGTATCCTGACCTCCTGGACTCCCCGACCCCTTCACCTCGGTTTGCGGATTCCGACCTACCTCCCGGCTCTGGACCCCAGGCTCTCGGTACCACCTATCTTCTGGAACCTCCCTTCTCGTCTGGCGAGTATCTTACTTTATCTTATACTCCCAGACGGTTCCAGACGCCTATTTTCCACTTTCCAGGTGTGTGTCCGTAGCTGTGGGTGCAGTTTGTTACCCATCTCACCTCAGTTTCTGGGTCCCTCCTTGTCCGTGGTGAGCTCAGCGTAACATTATGCTCAGCCCCACAGACATGGACCCCGAAGAGGTTGAGCAACCAAGCCCCATGCAGCGACTTCTCCAGCTAGAGGCGCAGCTTGCCTCCATGACACAGGAGCTCTCTAGACTCTCCTCATTGCAGCCTTCCCCAGGCTCCTCTGCCATGGCAACTGTGGCGTTTCCCTCCCCGGTTCTTCCCGTGGCTGTGAATCCTCATCTCCCGGCTCCCAACCGCTATGCAGGGGATCCCCACAAGTGAAGAGGGTTTCTTAATCAGTGCGAGATGCAATTTGAATTATCTCCTTTGCGCTTCCCCACTGCTCGTTCAAAGGTGACCTATAATATGTCTCTCTTGAACGGAAAGGCCCTAGCCTGGGCATCCCCCATCTGGGAGCGGGAGCCTACCATGACGCATGACTATTCTCGCTTTCTTCGAGAATTCAGGCAAGTATTCGATACGCCTGGTCGTCAAATTACGGCAGATTCTTCTCTCTTCCATATTTCGCTACACGCAAAGAAAACCCGCACAGCTAGTGTTAGACCACAGTGAGGTGCTGACTGGATGGAGACGTGATTATATCATATGAAAGAAAAAGGACCCAGTCTTTCAGCACTCAGTCACAAGGATTGTAATGTTGTAAATATAAAAATATGCTTTATTTATAACCATGAGTAAAAAATAGGGTGTTAAAACGTAATTAAATAGTATTAAACAGCACGTGACTCTATCCTTAATAACCCACCTGCAAGTATGTGGGTGGATATAATAAGATCCCTAATGAATGTTGGGGATCAAACGCTACTGATAGTAGCTACCTAATGATATAGGCAAGAGGAGCCTGTGAGAGCCCACTCAAAGACACTTTCCATATAAGTGTATCCAGGCGTGTGCTACACACTCAATTGATACACTGTGGATAAGTACAGTAATACTGTGTGACGAAATACGAGCTAAGTTAGACCTATATAATGTCTGTCCCTGATTAAGATATGCACTGGTGACTAAATCCATTCATCAGTGCTATCAGAGCCAGGTCTATGATGAAAACCTGTGTGGCCCACACTGTTGATAATAGGTGCACACTTATTAACACATTGGATAGTAGGATACAGAATAGCATGTCAAAACTGGAGCGTTAGATAAGGTCATCTAAACACCTAAACTGCAGATAGTGTATAGGGTGGAAACACCTGTAAGTAGCAGTGGAAACAGTGGTGTTATACAGGTGTTGTTAACCAAGGTACACCTAAACTAATGTCAATAATATCTGCTGTTGCCGCCCAGTATACGTTATAGTGAGAGCAAAATGCAGACACTTAGCACATATGGACAGTTTACCCTTAAGTGAGCGTAGTAAAGTGTTGCACACAGAGGGTAAATGATGGCATGGAGGCAACCTCCACAGTGTCTGCAGTAGTACAGGAGGGTTCACACTACTCTGTGAGTAATGATGTTGTTAGCTGTGACCCCCTGTGGTACTGCTCAGCACATAGTGCGTTAAGGCAAAATAGAATTGCCAAAATACTCAGCTTGTGACTGAGTGGGGTATAGAGGTGGTTAATGCTGTGGTTGAACAGTAAAACCCATAGACGCACCACCCCCACCCTCTCAATAAACAGCTGGTCTGTCTCTGAAGCCAAGTGAAGGGAACACCGGTCTAACTGGTAGAGGGGCCAATGGTTTAATCACTTCTGAGACAGGCAAGACAGGCAAGTCCTCGAACACATCAGTGCTGATATAACCAAGATCAGCGCTGATGTAGGGGACTGTGCGACTACCAGTTAGACCGGTGTTCCCTTCACTTGGCTTCAGAGACAGACACCAATTGACCCTAGACCAGTCATAGTTCAGGGGCAGGAAGAGTTCGAAATCCAGTCTATTGTGGATTCCAGGAGTACAAGGGGTTCGGTACAATACCTGCTTCGCTGGAAGGGCTTTGGCCCAGAGGAAAGATCTTGGGTACCCTACCATCAAATACATGCCCCCAGACTGCTGAGACTCTTTAACTCCAAATTTACCCAAAAGCCATATTGGAGTCGTCCTAAGGCCGCTTCTCAAGGGGGGGGGGGTACTTTAAGGTCCGCGGGAACACCTCTCTATAAAGGGGCTCCCCCCGTGACTTTTCTCACCCCCACTCCAGCTCTGCCTTCTCGCCACCGCGGGCGGGATCTCCCTTCTCCTCCGCTTCCCGCGGCGGCTTCTGATCTCGCGCATACGCGCGCACGGCAGAGGACTTTTATGTCCTCCCTCAGGGGGAGTTCCCGCCCCCAGCTGAGGCCGCGCACGCCTCTCCCGCGCGGCGCACATGCCTGATGTGTGTGCACCGCTCACAAGCTGCACATCTAGCACAGCTGTGGTGAGTTTCTTCCTACCAATCCCTATCTTTCCTGGGACCGCTCCCTCGTTACACCCCCTCTCCCTATTGGTCCTTCCACCTACTTATACCTTGCTCAGCCATTCATTCTTTGGCTGAGTATAGCTTTGTATGACCTGTGTTAACCACGGTCGTGCCTGCCTCAGTTCCTGTCTCTTTGTCTCCTCAGTGATCCCTTGCGTACCGAACCGGCCTGGCTGTGGATCCGCTCTGGTCTTCTACCCTTGGTTTGTATCCTGACCTCCTGGACTCCCCGACCCCTTCACCTCGGTTTGCGGATTCCGACCTACCTCCCGGCTCTGGACCCCAGGCTCTCGGTACCACCTATCTTCTGGAACCTCCCTTCTCGTCTGGCGAGTATCTTACTTTATCTTATACTCCCAGACGGTTCCAGATGCCTATTTTCCACTTTCCAGGCATGTCCCCGTAGCTGTGGGTGCAGTTTGTTACCCATCTCACCTCAGTTTCGGGGTCCCTCCTTGTCCGTGGTGAGCACAGCGTAACATTTATTTAACACAGATATGATCGCACAGATTAATTTACATTAATGTTTTATAAAGTACAAGTAATTTTATTAAAATCTATCCCTATTAAAAATGTATTCTATATTTTATCAGTGAGTAATTATATACATTTTGTTTACCCATTACACCTCTACAAGGGTTCAAAACACAACACAACACACACACCATACAGCAAAGTGGTTAGGGATAAATGCGTGCAACTGCGCGCTGAGAGGCAATTGAACCTGCGGGCTGTAGGGAGCGGGAGCTTGAGCGGGAGGGGGGTGTGTGGTTTGAGCGGAGGGCTCTCCGTGCTGACCCTCCTCCCCCTCCTCCTCCTCCCCCTCCCCCTTACCCCTCCCCAGTCGGTCCGTCCCCACACACACACACCATATTTATGTATACACACATATATACACACATATATACACACATATATACACACATATATACACACATATATACACACACATATACACACACATATACACACACATATACACACACATATACACACACATATACACACACATATACACACACATATACACACACATATACACACACATATACACACACATATACACACACATATACACACACATATACACACACATATACACACACATATACACACACATATACACACACATATACACACACATATACACACACATATACACACACATATACACACACATATACACACACATATACACACACATATACACACACATATACACACACATACACATGCACATACACATGCACACACACTTCCCCCCACCTTTTGGAGGTGGGGAAGCTGCCTCTAACACTCCTGACCCGGCGCTGATAGACTCACCAGCGCACCACGTGACGCGTCACCGCTCGGGATCGCAATTCTCTTGCTTCCCCAGGCGGCTGACGCGTCACAGCGTGTAGTGAGCCTCGCCGGAAAGAGGCAGCGGGGACAGATGGTCAGGAGGTAAGGGGCTGGTGGTCCGCTCGCGCGGCCGTCCGCAGCGGGTCCTCAGCCTTAGGGCCGTTCTATAGTGGTGGGGGTGCGCACGCACACCAGGGAGCGGGGAGTCGACAGACAGCGGCGAAGAAAAATAATCTTTTTACGCTGCTACTGGCGCTGAATGTATGTATGTGTGTGTGTGTGTGTGTGTGTGTGTGTGTGTATTTGTGTGTATATATGTATGCGTGTGTGTGTGTGTGTGTGTGTGTGTGTGTGTGTGTGTATTTGTGTGTGTATTTGTGTGTGTGCACAATGTAATACATTTGTGCACGGCTGCACACACTATATAACAGCCCCTAGGCCGTGCTTATAGTGCCTACGACAGCGACACAACATCTCACAAACACAAAAGCTTTGCCGCCGCCGCGTGCGCTTATAGTGGAAACTTGAAGCCGGCAAATTTGATTTTTCAAGGGCCGTCGTGTCACGTGACGGTCCTTGAACCAATTAAATGCCCGGAATCCCGCGCCGTCGCGGCAAAACATAACTTTCCCTCTCACCCTCCCTATCTCCCTGTCTCTCTCCCTCTTCCCCTGTCTCTCTCCCTCTCCCGCTGTCTCTCTCCCCCTGTCTCTCTCCCTCTCCCCCTGTCTCTCTCGCTCTCCCCCTGTCTCTCTCGCTCTCCCCCTGTCTCTCTCGCTCTCCCCCTGTTTCTCTCCCTCTCCCCCGTCTCTCTCCCTCTCTGCCTGTCTCTCTCCCCCTGTCTCTCTCTCCCTGTCTCTCTCCCCTGTCTCCCTGTCTCTCTCCTCCTCTCTATCTCCCCCCTCTCTCTCTGTCTCTGTCCCTCCCTGTCTCTGTCCTTCCCTGTCTCTGTTTCTGCCCCTCCCTGTCTCTGTCTCTGCCCCTCCCTGTCTCTGTCTCTGTCCCTCCCTGTCTCTGTCCCTCCCTGTCTCTGTCCCTCCCTGTCTCTGTCCTCCCTGTCTCTGTCCCTCCTTGTCTCTGTCCCTCCCTGTCTCTGTCCCTCTCTGTCTCTCCCTCTCTGTCTCTCCCTCTCTGTCTCTCCCTCTCTGTCTCACCCTTTCTGTCTCTCCCTCTCTGTCTCTCCCTCATCTTAACTGCCGTATACCTACACCGAAGTAACCTACCCTGCTTTCTTCCAGATCTGACTCAAGTTTCACGCGGGAGACATCGGAAGACAGGTAGGGAACACCTCCCCTCCAGTATAGTACCTTGAGGGACTGTGGATCAGGTAAGATCCCAGCCGGGATTGCTGCTTTAGAAATTGTGAAGAGGGGGCATCCTGACACTGGTTAAGGGGTACAGAAGTCATTCACATCTGGCTTTTTTTTTCGTTCGATTAGTGAGGCCATCCGACACACACTCACGTAACTAGGACTAATGGTAGTAAAGTATAAGTGTAATACGATAAATAAACTGTTAATGTAAAAAAAAAAAATTGTGTCCCGGTTTTTCATTTTCAAAATCTGGTCACCCTATTCACATATATAGGCAGCGGGGACAGATGGGCAGGAGGTAAGGGGCTTGTGGTCCGCGCGCGCGGCCGTCCGCAGCGGGTCCTCAGCCTTAGGGCCGTTCTATAGTGGTGGGGGTGCGCGCGCACGGCAGTTATAGATGGCTTAGGTGAGTCAGCCCTTCTATACAAGGGCCGCGCGCGCACGCCAGGGAGCGGGGAGCCGACAGACAGCGGCGAAAACGGGAAAAATAATCTTTTACGCTGCTACCGGCGCTGAATGTATGTATATGTGTGTATGTGTGTATATATGTATGTATGTATATGTGTGTGTGTGTGTGTGTGTGTGTGCATATATGTATGCATGTGTATGTATATATGTGTGTGTGTGTGTATGTGTGTATATATGTATGCATGTGTATGTATATGTGTGTGTGTGTGTGTGTGTGTGTGTGCATATATGTATGCATGTGTATGTATATATGTGTGTGTGTATGTGTGTATATATGTATGCATGTGTATGTATATGTGTGTTGTGGGTATGCATATGTATGTATATGTGTGTTGTGGGTATGCATGTGTATGTATATGTGTGTTGTGGGTATGTATGTATGCATGTGTATGTATATGTGTGTGTGTGTGTGTGTGTGTGTGTGTGTATCTGTGTGTGTGCACAAATGTAATACATTTGTGCACGGCTGCACACACTATTTAACAGCCCTTAGGCCGTGCTTATAGTGCCTGCGACAGCGACACAACATCGCACAAACACAAAAGCATTGCCGCCGCAGCGTGCGCTTATAGTGCACACAACACACAACGGCGACAAAGCGACGGAGCAACGTCGCCGTCGCGAAAACTTGAAGCCGGCAAATTTGATTTTTCAGGGGCCGTCGTGTCACGTGACGATCCATGAACCAATTAAATGCCCGGAATCCCGCGCCGTCGCGGCAAAACATAACTTTCACCGGTGGCGACGGGTGACGTCACCGGTCGTGTCGCCGTCACCATCGGCGGCGCTATAACTATAGGCACAGCCTTAGACTTGTGTTATCAAAAGGAAACTTATCAAAATGTGGCGCTCTAAATATTCAGATATCAATCATAAAGAGTATAAATTAATATAACAGTGATACTTATATAAACATATAGGAAGATGCAGCTGTGACCCGGCTGAGGTTTGCTCGGTCAATCCTCTTGGTACGATGGAATGGCGATGGGGTCTCCGGGAAGCGCAATATATGTAATAAAGAATAAAACAGTGATGGTGCAATATTGTAAGGTTAGTGAATTCAAATAGTGATGACACGGCTTTCTATATATATACTCACAAACGTGTGAGGTTTTGCAGGCACATAAAGGTATCTTTTAAGGCATTCATTCAATCGCCAGGAGATGCAGAGATCAGTGTTTCCCCGTATGTATGGACTCCCAGGAACCTTATTTAAAAGATACAACTGGACATAGTGCAGACTGTATATATAGTTTATCAAAGGTAAGTAAAATCAGTTACACTCACATATTTTCAGATACAGGTAAGCATTTTAGATCGCAATGGATCTCTCTGGCTGGGTCGATGGTGTCTCAGCTTCCCCTCTCTCGTGGCGTGCGTTCCACCAGTGCGTTCCAGACACCGGAAGTGATGTCATCCGCCGCGTCCACTTCCTGGGGTTCCAGCCGTCTCAGGGATAGAGCGTCACTCTACGCGTTTCACCACATAGGTTTCATCAGGAGTGACATCGGTTGCCCGTTTGAAACCGCTAAGGGGGAAGAGGAGGGAGAGGCAGAATCCACCACGCAGCTCCTGACTTGTGTTATGGCTTTATAGTGATTTCATGTAACTTCATTCCCACGTGACTTCAATTTCGAAGCAGCACTGCCACCCTGTGGAGTAACTGTCAACTTCAGACATTTCTACTGGAGGATATGTGTTTGCTGAACTTGTTTCCCCGGTCTGCATTTCTTCCCCGTGTCACCTCATGCAGGGTAAATTAGAAATAAAAGCAAATTTATAAAACAGGGGTATTTATATAAAAAAAAATACTGATGAATGTAGTTGATCATACACATGTAAATATTACAAATGAATTACATTTACAGATATATAGATGCAGAAACAATATAATTAAATACATGAAATAGATGGCACACAAATGTGTTCGTGTGAGTTGGGCAATACTAGGCAAAGCAAATGTGATCACAGTTTTAATGAGATAAACTTCCAACCAATCCCATTACCACGCAGCCTTTTTTTATAAACAGTAACGGCTTTCACTGAGCCAATCAGACGAAAGACTTTTTCAGCCAATCAAAATCAAGGAACGTCTTCCAGTACAATTCACTTTCTCCCCACATGGGGTGTCTGTGGTTTTCACTCAGGTCCGCTCATACTGCATATAAGCAGCAGCTTTACCGCAAAAGCCTGCTCTCTGGACTGTCGAAACTCCTGGAGAAAGTTATTCTTACGCGCCTCCGCCACTTTGCCTCTGGTAAAAACATTCTACTAAAGGAGCAATTTGGATTCCGGAAGGACCACTCAACCAACCATCAGCTGCTGCGAGTCGTTGACATAATAAGCCATGGATTCAACATCCACAAATCAACTGGAGTTGTCTTCTTGGACGTGGCCAAAGCGTTTGACAGAGTTTGGCATGAAGGACTACTGCACAAAATGATCAACCTGAAATTCCCAAACTACCTGATTAAGCTGACTGCAAGCTACTTGCGGGAGCGCACATTCCACGTGGCTGTGCGGGAAGAGCTCTCAACAACACGCCCCATCCGCGCTGGCGTGCCACAGGGATCAGTCCTGGGACCTTTCCTTTTCAACCTCTTCATGAATGACATCCCCACAGACCTCCACAAGACTCAACTGGCACTCTACGCAGACGATGTGGCAGTCATCTCCCAGTCCTTCAGAGAGAAAGAAGTAGCTAAGAACATCCAGAAAGCACTAGACATGCTATCAACATGGTACAGCGACTGGCAAGTAGGACTGAACTCCAGCAAGACTACAGCTACACTGTTTACCAAAAAGAGGATCAAGGCACACCCGCCAATCACCCTCAACGGAGAGGCTGTCAAATGGGAGCCAAACAGCTCTTACCTAGGTGTAATCCTAGATAGCAAACTAAGCTGGAGAAACCACATTGAGAAGATTCAACAGAAGGCAACAACCAAGCTGGCAGCACTGTACCCTCTGCTGAAGACAAGGACCATGCCCATCAAGAGCAAAGTCAATGTGATCAAGGCGATCATTAGACCCACAATGACATACGCCTCCCCGGTGTGGAGTGGTTGCCACCAACATCAAAGATCATCTCTCCAAAAATTACAGAACAAGGCGCTGCGGATTGCGTCCAACGCTCCACTTCCTACAAGAATAGCAGACCTTCATAGGGAACTGGGTATCGAGATGTTAGATGAACATCTAAAGAAGCTCAACAAGAAATTCTACAAGGAACTGGACCAGAACTCAAACCCGCTGATCAAGAAGCTTGCTGCGATCTCTGCAAACCCATTTGACCGCTACCCACGACCCATCACAGCGCTGAACCTGTGAAACCAACTCAACTGTGGCAAGTAACACAGATCAAGAAGCTTCCTAAAGAGTGCGACAATACACTCAACAAGAGAACTTGGAGTAATGAGGCTCAAGCCTCGGTATCCAATATCACCACTGACAGATTTAATCTGTCAGTCAGAACAGAACGGTCACAATTACCTCATTCGCTTCCTGTTTTGACACTGTGCAGAATGACTGGTCGCGGCAAAGGAGGAAAAGGGCTCGGTAAAGGAGGTGCCAAGAGGCACAGGAAGGTTCTTCGTGACAACATCCAAGGCATAACCAAGCCTGCTATCCGCCGCCTGGCTCGCAGAGGAGGAGTGAAGCGCATCTCCGGTCTCATCTATGAAGAGACCCGTGGGGTGCTCAAGGTTTTCCTGGAGAATGTGATCCGGGACGCGGTCACCTACACCGAGCACGCTAAGAGGAAGACAGTCACCGCTATGGACGTGGTGTATGCTCTCAAGCGCCAGGGCCGCACTCTCTATGGATTCGGAGGCTAAACGGTGACACTTCTTACCAACTGATGATACGGAATTCACATTCATTTAACCCAAAGGCTCTTTTAAGGGCCACCCACATTCTCCTGTATAGAGCTCTGGTTACACCGCCATCTTATTCTTACCCGTTTTCATGTTGCTGTCTCTGACGGGACTCAATATTTCATATTGGAAACGGGTTAGAGAAATACAATTCACTACAAAACCACCAGTATGTGATAGCATTTTGTTAGAGCGCTTTATCTATGATTCTTTTCTATGAATTGACATGTACACTCGTGAGTTATATAAACTTTGCTATTCTCCCTTCATGCTATTAACTGCTCATTCATAAAGCAAACCACATATTGGTTTCACTTTTTGATATAACTTCTCTGAATTAGAAGTGCCTGCACTTGACAGATTTAAATACGTGATTTTAATTGCTCGATCCATATACACATTTTTTTACATTACACATTGGTACAATCTGCAAAAGAAAATGTATATGATAAATGCCTTATCTGTATTGATTTTAACCGCTATGAAAACAATTACATTTTTATAGACTTGTATAAAACAATGACAATCTTTGAGCATTCATTCATTATTATTTTGCTGTCTTTTCTGCTCTTAAAACAAAATCCCCAATGCAAATGCTTCATAAAATAGTCACTCCTTTTATATTCCATTAAATAGTCCCATATATTGGGCATCATGTATCAGCTTTTGATAAGAAAAAAATGCAATCGGATTTTCTTTAGCACTTTATGTGACATTTATGATAATTTGTCACAACTGTAAATCTCATACATATTGATCACGTTTTTTGGTTTTATGATCATAAATACAACCCCGCATTTCATGTGTAAAACACTCGGTTTGGGGATCTCGGAACAATTATACAGAGAAGGTAAAAAGGCGCCAAAGCTTTACTATCTGTCATTCAAACAAAGACCACACGGTGGCAGTATTGTTTTGGAAATGATCTGGATTCTGGAGACCTGGATTTTTCACAATGATCTGAATCAAAGGTTTCACCTCCAGATATTTGTGTTAAATACGTTTTGCGGATTCCCTTAAATAGAATTAGTGAATTAAGTTTAAAATCAACAGAACTCTAGCATCACTTCTTAAATCGCACAAATATGTGTACTGATGTGGGGGCTGAAACTGCCAAAGATGCCACATTTCCCACACAATCTATACAGGGAAAACGCAGCAGCACCAAAATAAAGGCAGCAAAACACACACACACGTGTGTAACTCACATTAATAAGAAACACTTGGGGTCTTACTTACTTTGTGAACAATGTTTCTAAATCAATCTGTTCTATTAATTCAATGATCCTTTGTTTTTTTTATTTCAGTCACACTTTATCTCAAAGATTATCCCGGAGACCAGAACGTAACCCCGGGATCAAGGCACCAGAACGGACAAAGCGTTTCAATAAAGAGAATTTATTCTGTCCGTATCCAGCACAGCACAAACTCACAAACCACTTACACTCCCCAAAACAGGGAATACAGGGGAATTCTAGGTGCCAGGCGCCACTTCCAAGGCTCCCCAGGGTTTGCTCCCACTCCTGTGGGGTTTGAGACTGCAGAGCTTTCAAACCTGTTTGCTTTCTGAGACTCTGTCCCGCAGCACGGAACCGTTTTCACATCTCCCGCTGGATGAAGCTCCCAGCGCCGTGTGAAGGTGTCTCTGGCGCAGCCTTGGGGCGCACCGCTTAGTTCCCTGCACGCTGGGATCACACTGACCCTGAGCGCTGCTGGGTTCCCCTTACATACAGTCCCCGCTGCTATAGGAAATCGCTGCAGATGGAGCCGCGACCATCATGTGTGGATACTGCATGGGAGACAGGACGTGAGGTCACATCTGCATTGGCCAATCATGGCTGGGCGCGGGGTGGGTGAAAGTTAAAGGGCTTTTGGAGAAATATGAACGTCCCTGTGGGAGCAGCGCCTGTCAGTGGGAGCAGCGCCTGTCAGTGGGAGCGGCGCCTGTATCATGAGCATCAGCGATATCTCGGGATACAGCGCAATGCTGCACTTTTAGGGTGTTTGATCGTCAGCCCGATCTCTTCCCCAGCCACTCTCCCTTTGTTCCTGTCCCTCTCCTCCCCCTCCACTCCAAGCAATAGCAGTTCTCCGGACATGTGGGCTGCTCAGTGGGATTCTCAGCCCAATGTACAGAGACCTTGGCTATGCTTTATATATGCACACACAGTGTATACTTTGGTACAGTTTACAACACGAGAGTAAAGAATTACAGTTACAGGGTATGGAAGGGGTTGCATGGCACATTAAACTGGGGCAGCTCTAGGGTCTGGTGACCAGATGAGCCCCAGGAAAGGACAGGTAGGTGGGAGGGACGGAGTCCAGAATAATACAGGTTAAGCCTGGTCCCAGGGGTGTGTACTGAGGTCTGGGGAACTGTGATTGTTTCCACACACATCAGGCACTCTGATGGGTCACCACCCTATCTCCATGATTTGCTATGGACACAGGAATCTAGAAACGGGGTGGCAGATATCAATTCCACAGATCATTTCTGGACTGGCATGGAGATGGACTAAATGGTATTCTCTGATGTCATGCCAGAGACACCCAAGACAAGGCTGTGTGCTTTTCTGAAGCAGAAGATTTAAACTTGCCTGCTTGCAACTTGTTTTCAGCACTGCCGGAATTCCTGATCCTCTACAAGAGTGGAAGCTGCTCCGGGTAAGCCATTTCTGTGGCACTGGGCACCTAGGACTGCTAGGATTCCCCCTGTATTCCCTGGTTGGTGCGAGTATAGCTCTGTTAGGAGATTCTGTGCTGTGTCTGATGGCTACTGCTGAAATAAACACCTCTTTATTTGATCGCTGTGTCCTGTCTGGCACGTGATCCAGTGAAAGAGTCCTGGTCTGCTGTGGCAACTATTGTTAGTAAGCAATATGTAACGAGAACTATGCTCCCCTCCTTACTATCCGGCGTGACCTGTTTCATATATTGTTCTCATTCTTGCTCGCCCAATGATCAAAACACATTGTTCCCTCCCTCAGTGCCTTGTTTTGATTGTCCACTTCTCAAGTGTTTCAAGATTTACCTAATTCTTGTTGTAATAGTTTGTGGGTTGCTCCCTTCCCCAGTGTTCCCACTCTGTATTATTTCCCGCTTCTACTGCCATGGCATTCCTAATGCTTGGTTTCAAGTACTAAGCAATGTAGTGTCCCTCAATTATTCCTAATCTATTGTAGTGAGGAGATTGGCCCCTTCCCCTTTGTTTCCTAATTAGATTGTTCCCTTTCAAAGTGTTCATAATCCATTGTTCCCCAGTGATTTCCTAATTCATTGTTTCCATCCACAATGCTTCCAAATTCTGATTGTCCCCTTCCCAGTGCTCTCAAAATTTACAACTCCTCTCGCAAATACTAACGCATGACTGTCCTTATTAAAATGATTCTCCCATGCCGCTCTCACCCCCAACCCACCCCTCCCCTACCCACCTTCCCCTCCTTCTCCAATTCCGCACACACATCGGAAGACAAGGCTAAGGCCTAGCTGTCCAGAAATCTCATCTACCAGGCCTCCCCGGTGTAAGTCATTTCGGATGAAACCATAGAGTCTAAAGGGTCTCCACCCAGCCCGCCTTCACTGGAGACCGTTTTCGGACCAGCCCCCAAGGGTCTTAAACCCCACTAACCGGTCCTTTACTAAAGACCGGTTCAACACCTTTTAGACCCCATTAGGGTCGACTTTCCTTTCTTTTTCTAGCCGCTGTTACTGTCCCAGCGGCCCCTTACCCAACCCTCCCCCTCTGCCCATTTTGGCTGTTTCTCTCCAGCACTAGTCCAAGGACAACACACGCGGTACCCTCTGGGAGGTCATTATGTCTCACCAAAAAGCACTAAAAATTGTCTCCCTAAATGTGAAGGGCCTACACAACAATAGAAAGTGACGCCTGGCCCTCCAGGAGATAAAGAATACAGTGGGAGATGTTGTTTTCCTCCAGGAGACGCACTTCACGTCTCAAGAACCGCCTAAAATATTTCAACACGCGTTCCCATTGAGCTATTTCTCATCATTCAGCAGCAAACGCAGAGGGGTTGCCATTCTGATCCGTCAGGGCACCCCATTTAATTTAACAAAAATTCAGGCAGATCCAGAGGGGAGATTTATTGTGGTCTACGGCTCACTTTCAGGCACGACAATCGCCCTTTTTAACCTATATGCCCCGAACGAGAACCAGACAGAATTTCTGAAGAAGGTTCTGGAAGAAATTGACCCACAGTACCTATCCTCGCTACTTATTGCAGGTGATCTTAATATGGCTCTCAACCCAAAAGAAGACAAATCGAGCCACCCAGGACAACAACACTCCACTCAGTCACAAAGACTGGGGAAAAAATTCAAGGACATTGTTGGGTACTTTTCTCTGGTGGACATTTGGAGAACACAACATCAGGGGCAAAGGGATTATACCTTTTACTCGGCTCCTCACCAGTCTTATTCCCGTATTGACTACTTTCTTGCTACCAAGAACATCCTAGAGGCCACCACAGACTCAGACATCGGCCCAATTACGTGGTCAGATTATGCCCCTATCACCATGACCCTATCCATTCCATTTGGGAAAATTATCTCATATAGCTGGAAACTAAACGATTCCCTACTGAACCACTCCGGGACAGTGCTGGAACTCAAAAAATCCCTCAGGGAATACTTTAGAATAAACAAAGGCTCTGTATCTTCACCAGCAAGCCTGTGGGAAGCCCATAAGGCGACAATCCGAGGAAATCTTATCTCGATTGCCTCCCACCGGAAAAAAACTAAACTCAAATTAACTAAAGAGCTTACAGACAAAATAATCAATTTAGAGCAGCAGCATAAAAATAACCCCTCCCGGAGAATTTACAAACAATTGACAACTGCTCGAAACGATTTAAGAATAACCCAATTGGAAAATGTAGAAAAAGCTCTTAGATGGACGGGTCAGAGGTACTATGATAAAGGGAACAAGGCCGATAGACTTCTCGCTAATAAGTTACGAGGAATACAGAAAAAGTCACAAATAACGGCGATCAGGAATAACTCTGGTGAACTCCAATACAACGAGAGAAAAAAATAGCAGAGGAATTCTCCAAATTCTACACCAAATGATATAACTTAAGGACCCACTCTGCTAATTCTAGTATAACGAACTCGGCATTAGCCGCTGATTACCTATCCGATTGCAATCTTCCATCACTAACAGAGGAAGAAAATACTTATCTAAATGCAAAAATTACGCTGGACGAATTAGAAGTGGCCGTTAGGGCCTCAAAGATCTCCAAGGCGCCGGGCCATGATGGTTTCACAAATACATACTACAAGAAATTTTTCCCCATCTTGTCCAAACACCTATTGAGCTTGTTCAACTCATTCTTAGAAGGGAGTCCTATCCCATTCACAATGTCGTCCGCAAATCTGGCGATAATACTTAAAGAAGGGAAGGACCCCACCCAATGTGGCAGTTACAGACCAATCTCATTGTTGAACAACGACCTTAAACTATATAGTAAAATTTTGGCGAACAGACTTAACCCTATCCTCCCGAGACTAATACACAAGGACCAGGTCGGGTTTGTCCTGGGCCGACAGGCCTCAGACAATACACGTAAAATAATTAACTTAGTAGACCATGCCCACCTTTCAGGCTCAAAGGCGATGCTATTAAGCCTAGACGCAGAGAAGGCATTTGACAGGATTGACTGGCTATTTCTAGACCAAACACTGATAAAATTTGGTTTCGGAGACTCGTTCTTAAAGGGTGTTCAAGCACTTTATCAGAACCCTTCTGCCTCAGTACGACTCTCGGGCGGAGGCCTTGAACGATTCCAAATCAAAAATGGTACCCGACAAGGATGCCCCCTATCCCCCCTCCTCTTCGCCCTCACGATTGAACCACTGGCGTCTAAAATAAGACAAACCCGAACATCCAGGGAATCCCTATCGATAAAGCGCAATACAAAATTTCCCTATTCGCTGATGACATCATTCTTACTTTGACTAAACCCCTAACTTCCCTCCCTAACTTTCAGAAGAAACTGACGGAGTTTGGTAAAGTATCAGGATACAAAATAAACAGCGACAAATCAGAGGCTCTAAATCTTAGTCTCCCAGATCCCGAAGTCAAACTCCTCAAAACTAACTTTAACTACAGATGGTGCCCTTCATACATTAAATATCTGGGAATTAATGTGTCAAGGCACTACCGGGATTTATACCGGGATAACTACCCGAAGTTATGGGACAAGATCAAAAAGGATCTAGATCAGTGGGAAGGTTACCAGATATCGTGGTTCGGTAGAATGATATCTACTAAGATGAATATACTCCCAAGAATGTTATACCTTTTCCAAACACTCCCGACCCACGTTCCGGGCGCTGATCTAAAACATATTCAGAACAGATTGTTCCACTTCATTTGGCAGGGCAAGAGATCCAGAGTCGCCAGATCGGTCCTGCTGGCAGCAAGATCTAGGGGAGGACTGGGAGTATCAGACCTACACAGATATTACTTAGCTGCACAGCTCAAGCAGGTAGTAATGTGGAACTCGGACCCGACCCGTTGTAGTTGGGTAGAGATAGAGACTCGATGTGCCAAAATGCCTTCTCTGCAAGCCTGCCTCTGGAGCCTGGACAGAGGAGAGGGGCATACACACAATCTTAAACTACAGGCCTCACGTTTCACGTGGGACTTCTGGATAAGATGTAAATACAAATATGGCCTTACCACCAAAAGTTCCCAATTGACCCCCATCTTTAACAATCCGAAGTTCCCCCCCGGGATGTGGATCTAAACTGTTCGATCAATTCAACACATGGGGTATAGAGGCGATTGCGGACCTACTGAGCCTAGGGAGGCTTCTGAGCTACCAAGAATTGAGGACCAAATATAAAATTAGAGAATTGGACACATTTAAATACCTCCAAATCAGAAACTTTATTAGAACAACATGCCCTCTCCCAGAATACCCCACTCTCACAACGTTTGAACAACTTTGCGAGACAAAGACCCACCAGAAAGGTCTAATCTCTGACATATATGGTGCTCTAGAGCGCTCCTCGACCCCCAAAGAGCATGATTATATGCTCAAATGGGCAGCAGACCTGAATATAAATATAGACAGAGAGACTTGGGAAGAAATCTGGCAGGCAGCCTCAGAGACCTCCCTATGCACTACAATAAAGGAAAACATTTATAAAATTATGTTTGGCTGGTATCTTACCCCAGCACGATTAAACCAGATCTACCCTCTGGCATCAGACCTATGTTGGAGAGGCTGTGGTCATAGAGGGGACATGGCCCACATCTGGTGGACCTGTCCAGAAATTGTGAAGTACTGGGCTAAGGTCCAAATTTTGATAAAAGTGGTCACTGACCTGGAATTACCTATCGAACCACTGACCTACCTGTTGGCCGCACCAATGACTGACATAGTCCGGCCAACCAGTAAATTAATATCCTTCATTCTTACCGCGGCAAGATGCTGTATTGCGGCCTCCTGGAGGAAAACAACCACGCCGGCACTGGGAACGTTCAAAAAAAGAGTCGGCGAGGTGATGATCATGGAAAGGCTTACCGCTATCGTGAGACAAAAACTCCCCGCCTACGAGGACATCTGGGAACCGTGGATTTCCTGCAAAAGGTTCAGACAACCAGCTCAAACGTGACAGAGGTCTACCCCCTCCCCAGAAGTGAACTAAAACTACCTGCGAGACCACATCCCCAACAGCCAGATGGGACTCCCAACCCCCTCCGACCCCTCCCCCCTCTCTCCCCCCCCCTCACCCTTCCAGTCCCCCCCCCTGCCTTCCCTCTCTGAAGGCACTCCCCCCTCTTTACTGACAACTGAGGTTGTCAATCTGTTTCCCCCCCAAAAAATTGTCGATTTAAAAATGTTAGGCTATATCGCTTATTGTACCTGCATACATATCTAAATGCCTAATAAAATTATTTGAAAAAAAAAAAATGATTCTCCCATTAACTGTACCTGTTAAACCCTACATAGATTGCTCCATTATTAACTGACACCTCCATTAATTATCCCCACTAAAATTACCACTAACCCTTGATGAACTACCACTGTTCAACCCAACCTCACAAACCATAATCAGTCCATCACCAACTATCCTCTCCTCCGCCTCATCCTATCACAGCCTCACATAATAAAGGGGAAGCTCGGCTCGCTGCCCCAAAACTGTGTGTAATGGCTGCCTCTGTGAGACTCATTTGGCCTGTTTATAATGTATTGAGTGGTAACTTCTTCCAGAAAAGAGCTAATCACTGTGTGATCCCGGGGGATGTGTGTAAAGGTTCTGGTCTCCTGTGACAGGTTTTTTATCTGGTGGATAGTAATGGACATCACTTGGCCCAGTTCTGAATCTCTTGCGGGACTTTCATTTCTGAGTAGTTCGTGATATCAAGACCGCAGGACCGATAGTTCCACACATAATGAGCATAGTCCAGTGCACCTCTCACCGGAGTTATATTGTGCCCAGTTTAGGGCTCTGGACAAAGGATGCGGGGCACCTACATGGAGTTCAACTCCTGGCTAGACCTTCACAGCCCACGGTGAGTAGCCAGATGCAGAGTCACCTCGCTCCTAGACAGGATGGACATCGTCATCCGTGAACAGTTTTTGCCCAAATGTGTACCGGAGGTGCGGGAGTGGGTCATAGAGCATAAGCCGAGAATGCACCAGACGACCGCCATGATGGCAGATGATTTTGTGACCATGCGGCCACAGTTGGAGAAGTGGGTCCTGACCCCCGATCCAGTGCCAGCGACAACACCACCTAACGTAGCTGACCCTCCCAAGGCCACTAAGCTGGGATGGAACAAGTGGAGTGCCGGAGGTGCTGCAGCTAAAGCCTGTACAGTTTGCCCATGAGCGCCGGTTCTACCAGTGCAATTGGCTAGGCCATCTGCGGGTGGACTGCCCCAACCCACCCTGCTCCAGTAACCCCAATATGGGGCAATGCTCACAAGCAGCGAGACCAATCCACTACGTGAGATTGGCCCCAAAAGCATAGCAAGTGGAGGCCGTGCAGAGTGTGCAGCAGCAGACCTAGCAGCAGCAGTCAACGATGCAGAAGTGGATCTGGAGGGACATGGAATCGCAGCCATCGGGCTGGAATCCAATGATGTCCGCCAACAATATTTGTGCCCGGTTACCATAGGCCATCTCCGGGTGGCCGGCCTGATGGACACCGGTGTTACGGTAATCTGGTGCAACCTGATATGGTCAGCCCAGAGAAACTTCTCCAAGGCACGGGGATGCCGGTGAGAATGCTGGACAGAGCCCCCAAGTTATTGCAAGTTGTCCGGGTGTTACTTGATCAGGGCACTAGTAGAGGAGTCTGGGATGTCACAGTGTAACCCGGCTTGGACACCAACATCCTGCTGGGCAATGACTTCGGGCACTTTATTTGCTCCTACTCTGAGGAGAATGCACCAGTGGCTGCGGTCACCCGAGCAAAGGTCAGGCAGTTGCCCAGGTGGAAGTGCCTTTGGCATTGCCGCACACCACCCCAATTATCTCTCCCCAGCTTTTGGAGCCAAAGAGAGCTGAAGTCCCGGTGGACACCAAGCATGTAAGCCAGAACAAGCCAGACATTTGTCCCGAACCCTGTCCCAACATTTCCTCTGACTGTTTGACAGGGCCAACCTACCAGAACTGAGCTAGGAGTTCATGGACATTGTGTGATCGGACCCCAAACAGGAGGATATGATACTTGGGAGACCGAGTCTGACTCCAAGGGTGTGTCCCATCGGTTCCATTGGCACCACAGTTTCTCATAACAGGAATCCAAGAGTGCTCTGATCAGATCAGGGACATTAAGGCGACAGATAGTTGTTACTCATGAGTATAGGGCACAGTTGATGCAGATATCCCATGTGATCCTGCTGGTAGGGGCATCAGATAGTCACTCATACTAGAGCCCGGCTACTACAGACTTTCTACTCACCGGCGTCATGACAGGAGGTATTGGTGTTCTGCCATAACTGTAATCCCTGCCACCTAGTGGGCAAGTCGAGTGACCACACAAAGGCTCCCCTGAGACCGCTACCGGTGATCGGTGATCGGTGAGTCCTTCCAGCGTCTAGCTGTAAATATAGTGGATCCGCACATGATCCCAGTTGCTCTGTCCTTGATTGAAGCACGTCAATTGGCAGAGTCTTTGATTGAGATATTCACTAGGGTAGGTTTCCCAAGTGAGATCCTGGCTGATCCGGGGGCACAGTGCATGTCCGAACTGCTCCAATGTCTCTTGGCAATGTGCGATCAAATCTCTCTGTACAACCCCCTACCATCCCCAAACGAATGGATTATGTGAGCGGTTCAATGGGACCTTAATGTCAATGTTGCAAGCATTTGTGGAAGCTGAAAGGGTGAGACTGACAAGCTCACTTACATCACCTGCTATTCGCGTATCTAGAGGTGCCAAAGGAGTTTACCATCCGTTCCCCCTTCAAACTCCTCTATGGGTGCCATGTCCGTGGACCACTCAATCTGTTTCATAAGGGCTGGGAGGGGGAGATACTTATGCTTTGGTGCTACATTACGTGGTGGGGCTCAGGGACCAGATAGAGGAACACATGGGGTTGGCACAGGCTAAACTTGAGGCAGCTCAGATCAGGCAATAGCGCTGGTATGATAGGAGTTTCCGTAGTAGAGAATTAATCCCAGGGCAGCAGGTGCTTGTTCTGAAGCCCACTTGGCAGAACAAGCTACTTGCCGCCTGGGCGGGCCCGTACACGGTTCACCGGCGGGTGCATGAGTGTAATTATGTGGTAAACCAGGATCCAGAGGCAGGTAGGCACATAACATACCATATCAATATGCTAAAGGAGTATCACAAGAGCGGGTCGGAGGTGTTTGCTATTTGTAGCCCGCTTCTGGGTGATCCGGCAAGCCAGGCTCTGCCTGATCTCCTGGGAGAAACCCGGCAGGGAGGCTTAGTGGAGCAGGTGGAGATGGGTCCCCAACTCGCGGTTCCCAAGCTGGTGCGAGAGATGCTAGAGCAGTACCAGGTAATGTTTACAGATAATCAGGGCATTACCCATCTAACCGATCACCCGGTCAACACCGGGGATCATTGGCCACTCCTCAAGAAGTGTAATGGATCTCTGCGGAGGTTAAGTGGAGCATTAAGGGGGAGGTTGAGGAGATGATGGCATTAGGGGTAATTTCTCGTGCTCAGTGTCCTTGGGCTTCCCCGGTATTCGTGGTGCCAAGGAGGGTGGGACCACTTGGTTCTGTGTAAAATAACGTCAGCTTAATACTCAGACCGTGGCAAATGCCTATCCTTTGTCCCACATGGATGAGCTCTTAGATGAGCTCATCGGGGCCAGGTATCTGGCCACCATGAATCTGTACAGATTCCATTGACCCAGCAGGCGTAGGAAAGGTCGGCTTTCAACATCCTTGGCTTGTAAGAATTTTTGGTCATGTCATTTGCGATGAAGAAAACGCCGGCCATGTTCTAGCGCCTTGTCAACCGGTTGCTGGAAGGGATTAAGGGCTATGTTAGGGCTTATCTGGACGACTTAACCATTTGTATTAATGACTGGGACACTCATCTGGTTAATGTAGCAGCAGTCCTAGATAGGATCAGGGAGGCTGGCCTGACACTAAAGCCATCCAAGTGCCAAGTCGGCATGGTGGGGTTATTGTACCGCAGCTACCGGGTAGGCCGGGGACATCTCAAGCCTGAGCCCACGAAAGTTGTGTCAATAGTGGACTGGCCAGTCCCCCACACTATAAAGCAGGTAATCACTTTTATAAGTACCACCTGCTACTATAGAGTGTTTTTGCCCCAGTATAGTGCCCTGGCTCAAGCCATGACTGATTTAACAAAGAAGATGCTGTTGGTGCTAGTTGCCTGGTCTCCTGAGTGTGGGCAGCGTTACAGGCTTTCAAAGATGCTCTAGCCAGTGCTCTGATCCTGGTGGTCCTCGATAACATCAAGCGATTCTTGGTGCAAAGGACGCGTAGGGTGGATTATTCTCTGGCAGAGACATTTTGGCTTCCTTCCCTGTTAGCCCTTCCACCTCCCTCCGTGGCCTTGGCTGTCTGAGCCCTTAGCACTTGCGTGCGTCCCTCCCCTGTTCCGGCTCACAGCGGTGACGTCATTGACTATCGCGAGACCTCTGGTCTGCGTGACTGTCCTAGTGAGTCCTTCGGCGGCACTGAGTTTGGGCGGCTTTCTACCCAAGAGCTGACCCGCGTTTGAGGACAGTTGTGGCGGCTGGTGGCGTGGAGCCACAGGAGTTGTGCTTCCCAGCGGTGCAGAGTCTCTAGGCGGTCCAGCTGTATCATCCTCCCTCCAGGCCCCGGAGTGTTAAGTGTGATTGAGCTACAGGCGTATACATATCAGGAAACAAAAGAAAACAGCGCACAACGCCAAATAGTGAAGCAAATTCAACAATATATTATAGAATTAAAAAGGGGGTAATATATCTGCGTACATGAAAAAAGTTGGTAAAAGGCATGTAGTGTGTATCACACTGTTTACCACTCGGCAGCTGTTAGCTGTAGATTCAGGTGCTTGCTTCCCTCTGCTGCTGCAGCTCAGTTGATTCTGGGGCAGGACGTCAGTCTTTTCACTCCCAAGGGGATTTCCCTTCATGCAGCCAGGTTGAGCTGAGCCACCCCTGCGAAAAAATGCTGAGCCACCCCTGCGTTTACAGCTGCAGACGCCATTATCCCCAACACGGTTATGTGGCACTTATTATTTAATGTATAATTATCTCACTGTGGGAGTTGTGGTTTAATTTTTTATAAATTTTTTATCACTAAATTGATGGTATAGTCACTGCACTGTATATATTTATACATTTAAACTTTATAGGTAGTTAGGTAGTAGCGCACAGTTTTGTTTTTTGTGTATACATATCAGCATTGCTGTAAGTAGGGTCTCAATTTTAGCCCCACTGGATGCCATCACTTCATTAGTGGTTTCTGCCCAACTAGCACGTTTGTTGTTTTATATTTACTTTTTAATCATTGTATTAAACTGCTGTCTTATTTTGCATACTATATCAGTGATTTGTTGTTTGTATTTAGTTGCACTATGATCTTTTTTTTTTTCTTTTTTTCTCGTTCATGTTGTCGTCTTACATGTCTGTTTGTCTGAGATTACATTGAGGACACTTCCATGGAACTCATCCCAGCCTTTTGAATCGGACTATATTTGGTCAGATTTTTATTTCCTTTAGGCGCCGGTTTATCTGTTTTTACTGTGTTTTCTGGTTTGTGTCACCTATTTTTCCTGGCTGCCTTCACCTCAATATTTAGGGGTGTATGTATATTTATTAGTTGTCTAATTGTCACTAATTTTTTATTTTCATTGCATTAGCGCTGTTCCCACTGCCCTTCCCCTTAGGCTTTCAAAGATGCTCGAGCCAGTGCTCTGATCCTGGTTGTCCTCGATAACATCAAGCGATTTTTGGTGCAAACCAATGCTTCAACTTATGGCATCAGTGCTGTGCTAAGCTAGGTAGGTGAGGATTGCAGCGAGGATACGTTCACCTACCTAAGCTGCAAGCTGTTGCCTTGGGAGTTCACCTATGCCACAATCGAGAAAGAGGGTCTCAACAATGTGTGGGTTCTCAAGAAGTTATAGGTCATGTTTACGGGAAGCCTTTCACTGTGATCACTGATCGCAACCCCCTTAGCTTGTTGCAGCGGGTGTAAGGTGAAAATGGGAAGTTGGTGTGACCTCCAGGAGTTTAATTTTACCATTCAACACAAAAAAGTGCAATGAGCACAGCAACGCCAATAGTCATTCCCAGCATGATTATCCCAGCCCCGATAAACGGACTTCCAGGGTCTTCAGCCTTGGAGAGACACCTGATGGGTTAGCTTTCCCAGAGCCTTCATCTTAAAGGGGGATATTTGATGGTATGGGGAAGCCTACCTCACATAATAAAGATGAAGCCCGGCTGGATACCCCAAAACTTTGTGTAATAGCAACCTCGGTGAGGCTCGTTTGGCCTGTGTATAATGTATTTTGTGTAACCTCTTCCAGAAAAGAGCTAATCACTGTGTAATCTCTAGAAGGGGGAAAACAGTAGGAATTGGGAACAGGGATTGTATCGGTAAAAAAAAGGCACTTTTGTGCCCTGTAGTAGTACAGTATGTTCCCCATACATTTAGTAAGGCAGCCAGCACTGCCTTTTGTTTTGCTAGCATTTCGGAGAAAAGCTGCTTTGTGACAGAAGGTGGGGTCGGTGTGAGTATGAGGACAATGGTGAGCAGGGAAGGGATGGTAATCAGGTCCGGGGAAATGGTTCTCGTTGGTGCAAATACTTTTTTCACCTGAGAGGCTGAGGTGCCTACCCAGCGGGATGTATGGGGCTGGCTAGTTCAACCGTTGCCGGGTCTGAGTCCCATAGGCACAATTTCCATTGGCTATTTCAAATTTCCCACTCGCTAGACCCTCCCTACTCGAGGGGCGGTCAAGAGTGACTAAGCCGGCCCCCTCCTCTGATTTGTACAGCCGGACAAGACAACGTCCTCCGATTAGCTGGTTGCCCCTGCTCCATGAAAAGTATAGGAGCCCGAGAGCTATGTAAGGGGAGAAGCCGATCAGAGTACCAGACACGTTTTGAAGCTGATCGGACAGGCAACTGGCGGGATTTTAAATAGTGCTATTGGGACAATAGCACTGAGAAGGAGCTGTACAGGGCAAATCTACTGAAGCAGTCCCCTGCACCTAGTTGAGGCTAGATTCTTCTCCCTCAGACCCCAGTTGGCGAAGTGTGTTAAAAAATCTGGTCTCCCGTGACAGGCTTCTTCCCCAAGCTGCGTGGGAAAGATATGGAAGCCTATCAAGCAATGGTTTGGGAGGATGCTGGTGACTACCAGGTGGTAAAAGCACTGCTCTGGCCTCAGTATGAGATCACGCCCGAGACTTACTGGACCCAGTTTCATGCCATGCACAAGGGGTCCAAGGATTTGCACACTGACTCTGTGGCCCGGTCAGCCCATCATGCAAAGAGGTGAGTAACTGTGTGTTCAGTGAGTACCTTCAATGTATTCCTTAACCTAATCGTGAAGGAGCAATTTGTACTCAAACGTTTCCCGGAGGTGAGTGAATGCATTATGGATGGCAAACCATCAATGGCTCAGCAAACTGCCAAGATTACGGATGAGTTCGTGGCGGCTCGACTCCTATTCTGGCAACAACCCCAACCGAGTGTTCCAGTTCCTGGCCACCAACCTCCTCGGCACACATAAACCCCAAGGTCCGATGCATCTTTGTGGAGCTGCCCAGTGCCCCCTAGTTCCAGAACCCGACCACCAAGTTTACCCATAAGTGGCAATGCTTTGGTTTCAACAGGGCGTGCCACCCGAGGGTGGATTGCCCCACTGCACTTTGAACCGATCCACCTGCGATGGGAACCACAACCCAGCTCCTCATATAAACGCCAGGGTAAGTCACATTCCCATGCTCGAGCAATAGCAGGTGACCAACCATATCACCCAGGCAACCCAGGTCCCAGTCTCCGAGGCTGCCGAGATTGCTGCCTGTGCTGCAACACAAAGAGGAGCCACCATTGGGCTAGAGCAGATCATTGTGCGGTTGAAATATTTGTGCCCTTATACCATCAGCACTATGATGGTGGCCAGCCAGTTGGACCCTGGCACGGTCATAACTCTTGTCAAACCTGATATGTTTGGGCCAGAGCATCTGCCACCTGTCCGATGGTGCCCCTAAGTCCCTGCAGGTGGCCCGTGTTTTCATCGATTAGGGCATGGCCCAGAGCATCCGTAATGGCAGAGACCTCCCAGGCCATAACACCAACATGTTGTTGGGAACTGATTAGGGCAATTTTATGTGCCACTAATAGGGGTAGAGTGTGTCCGTCGAGTGTGCCCTATTGTGGGAGCGAAACATGTTAGTGTGTTTCTCTGGTTGCCAATAACTATGTTTTTACCACACCCTCTTCATCTGTTCCTGCTCGTGGTGCAACGCTATCCTTGGCTCTTTGCCAAATTTATTTCCCATTGTGGCTGTGACCTGCTGTCAGACTTGAGACCTTGCCACCTCTGACACTATGTTTGTTCAGGGTCCCAAGAATGAAACCATCACTCCCCGGACATTGGAGTTCATCCCTTGGATGTCCTGGAGGAGACCAGTAAAGTAAGCTGGGTGTAACCTGACCAAACTGACAACCCTATCCCTGCCAGTATGACTAGGGCCAATGAGCCAGAGCACAGTCGGCAGTTCTGCAATACCTTGCTGTCAGATCAGAGCTTAGACGGCATGTGGCAGCACGCTGCCCAACCGGTCATTGAGTCCAGATCCGATTGGCTTGTGAGTGCCGCCAGCTCCCATACAGGGAACAGAGCCCTGGGACTCCGGACTGACCATGGACGGGGGTATTAAAACATTTAATACGTAATGTGTTGGGGCTCAGAATAAACTGGTGCACGCTTTGTAGAGAGTATTTTCATTGCTGCCACATTTAGCTACAACTGATTGTGTGTTAAGTGCACAATTTTTTTTTCTATAATGAACAGGGACCTGAGACTCTGGTAAATAATTACATATTTTGCCTAAATTATCCAGTGATGTACGCACATAGATGGGATTGCAATTGAGTAATGGGTTAATATAAACATAATGAAAGTACTTTGTGCAGGAGAAAGGTGAGTTGGCTAGAGTAGCCGTGTGTATTAACCCTGGTTGCATATCACATGCTCACTTGTGTGCAGTCCGTGACAGAGAGTATATGGGCCACATGCTCACAGATGGACCGTACATGACATTGCTGTTCCTCAGATTTAAAAAAAAAAAAGAAAAAAAAAATGACACAAGGGACAGGTTCTGTAATTTTTAGTTTATAGCACAGAGTATATTAGTGGTACAAAAAAAAATTCTGATTATTGTTCTTGCTCATAAAGGAATTAATTTGATAAATTGTACCTCCAAAAAACTTGTGCTGTTTATTTCGAAGACCAGATGCTGTAATTATGTGTTCTGCCTTTTGGTTATTGAATTTTTCTATACCATTATGCTATTTTATTTTCTAACATGTCAACATTAATTATATTATGACTTGATTTTGCATGTTCGAGGGCAATCTGTAAACAACGTTGGTTGAATAAAATTATTTTTTTAAATTGTTCTTGCATCAATGTTACTCACTTGTCTTTAATGATACATTATATACATTTTCAGTATAATAAACCTTCATGGCTTGCGAATTTGTGTCCGATATAAAAACAGGTTTTAGCCTTTACAAGCCAAGTAATGAAGATACCGATTTCTAATCCAACAGCGCCACCGTGTGGTAAATTGTTTCAAGAATAGACTCCTAATACCAACACGTTGCGCCTTTTGTATAATCACAAACAGAAACAAACACTACTTTATAGTGTATTAGCCATGCTGCACTACTTTGTTTTAATTTATTTAGCGATGAACTAGAAACAGTTTTTTTTTGTTTAGCTTTATAGTTATGGTTCCAGCAAACTAAATGCACTTTAATCAGTTCATCAATTTTATGGGATTTTTCCCTTAAAATCATCATGTCGGTAATTAAAGTTCACCCCCAAGTTATATATACAGTAGGTGCCTTTATGGTATTAAATATTGATTTGCTTTCTGCAGTGTCGTATCAAACGCAGTACTGTTTCTAATGACAGAACTGACACCTCCACATACAAGGACTTAATTATACATTACTTTACAAATGAAGAGAACTATTATCATAAACAATGAAAGTGACTTAGAATGGAGATAGAAATATAATAAAAACATGTCCTGCAGGAAATGTGAAATACTATAACGCTTTTTTGATGCTGTGGGTGGCTCTGAAAAGAGCCTTTGTGTTGGGTATGTGGGGATCTCTGCTCCTGGTCTCGGGGGTGAAGCTCACTTGCTGCTCTTGGCCGGTTTGTGGCTCTCGGTTTTCTTGGGCAGTAGCACGGCCTGGATGTTGGGCAGGACACCCCCCTGAGCGATGGTGACCCCTCCGAGCAGCCTGTTCAGCTCCTCGTCGTTCCGCACAGCGAGCTGCAGGTGCCGGGGGATGATGCGGGACTTCTTATTGTCCCGAGCAGCGTTACCGGCCAACTCCAGGATCTCAGCGGTCAGATACTCCAGCACTGCGGCCAAATAGACCGGGGCTCCGGCCCCCACACGCTGAGCATAATTTCCCTTCCGAAGCAGCCTGTGCACACGGCCGACTGGGAACTGCAGCCCAGCCCGAGATGAGCGCGTCTTGGCCTTAGCGCGAGTTTTCCCGCCTTGTTTGCCTCTTCCAGACATCGTGTATCACTCAGACAGCAGCTCGGGTAACAGGAGAAGTGACAAACCCCGCCCCCTGTGCCCTTATTTATACACTCAGACAGCAGCTGAACTCCTCTGTGATTGGTCAGTTTTGAAAACAGCCAATCAGTTCCATAATCCTGTAACCACCAATCATGTAATTTGAATGAAAACTGATGATGTCATAAACGGTCACATGATAAAGTCAGCCAATAGAAGAACAGAATGCTGGGGCTGCTACTTTGCATAGGACTCCTATAAATAGAGCTGCTGGGGGTTTAGGTGACATTGATTCAGATTGATTGAACTGACCGGAGAGGCTGATGACTCCTCGAGTGGGTCACTTCCAATCACAGCGCCCGCCGCCGACACCACTTTCCGGAGTTTCAGTCGGGGATGTATTGACTGGCCCGTTTGGAGAGCCGCTGTTGCCACGTGGGGGAGAGCCGCTGCTGCCACGTGGGGGAGAGCCGCCGCTGCCACGTGGGTCATTGCCCATCGCTTTGCTTTATAGCTTTATTGCACTGTATGCTGAGTTCTGTGTGCAGTACTGAGCCCAGAGCTGTGACTTGCTGTGACCCCCGGCCTTGCCCCCCCCCCTGCCTAGTGCTGTGCCCCCCCCCCCCTGTTTAGTGCAGTGCCCCCCCTGTTTAGTGCAGTGCCCCCCCCTGTGCTCTGTGCCCCCCCCTGTGCTCTGTGCCCCCCCCGTGCTCTGTGCCCCCCCCAGTGCTCAGTGCCCCCCCCTGTGCGCTGTGCTGCGCCCCCCTGTGCTCTGTGTTGTGCCCCCCCCCGCGCTCTGTGCTGTGCCCCCCTGTGCTCTGTGCTGTGCCCCCCTGTGCTCTCTGCTCCCCCCTGCGCTCTGCTGTGCCCCCCCCTGCGCTCTGTGCTGTGCCCCCCCCTGCGCTCTGTGCTGTGCCCCCCCTGCGCTCTGTGCTGTGCCCCCCCTGCGCTCTGTGCTGTGCCCCACTGCGCTCTGTGCTGTGCCCCCCCTGCGCTCTGTGCTGTGCCCCCCCTGCGCTCTGTGCTGTGCCCCCCCTGCGCTCTGTGCTGTGCCCCCCCTGCGCTCTTTGCTGTGCCCCCCCTGCGCTCTGCTGTGCCCCCCCTGCGCTCTGTGCTGTGCCCCCCCTGAACTTGGTGCCGTGCCCCCCCCTGCGCCGTGTGCTCTTGCTCCCTGCGTGCGTGCTTTGGGCCGTGTGCTCACCGCCGTGCGTGTGTGTGGCTCTGATTTGGGCCGTGTGCCCGCCGCCGTGCGGGTGCGTGGCTCTGATTTGGGCTGTGTGCTCGCCGCCGTGCGGGTGCGTGGCTCTGACTTGTGCCGTGTGCTCGCCGCCGTGTGCGTGGCTCTGATTTGTGCAGAGTGCTCGCCGCCGTGCGTGTGGCTCTGATTTGTGCCGTGTGCCCGCCGCCGTGCGGGTGCGTGGCTCTGGTCTGCGCCTTATTATGGCAGAGGCAAATGTGCCACCTATGGAGACTGCAATACATGATGCTGCAGAAGACATGGACTACACTTTAGTGAAGAAGAGAGGGCGAGCAAACTCTGATAGCTCCAATGGTTCTTCCCCTCCATCGGTAGCAAAGACAAAGATGCAGAAGCACAAGGAAGACCAAGGCATCAAAACATCAAACCGCTTCGAGCCACTTGCTAATGCCGATGACTGCTCAGGGCCCAGGTGCAACGATGAAGAGACTGCACTCCCACCCAAAAAGATTCGCATACCACCGGTAATGGTTAGGAATATGAAGACCCACAAGGACCTTGTCGACATCCTCACCGAGCACTGCACTTCCCCGTTTGTAGTTAAACCACGGGCGAACCACGCAAAGATCACTACCACAACTGTGGACGACTACCGGAGCTTAACGGACTGCTTTGCAAAGCAGGGCATAGAATACTACACTTTCCCACTGACGCGCCTAAAGCCCCAGAAATTTGTAATTCGCGGCTTACCAGCAAACGCCTCCGTGGGGGATATTTCCCACGACCTCGCGGAACATGGACTTCCAGTCAAGAGCGTAGCCCAATTGACATCCCCGGTGGACAAGACCAAGAAGTTCCCTTTGTTTATTGTCACACTGGCAGAAACCCCGGAGAGCCAGCCTGCAGATCTTACCAAGATTACCAAGCTCTGTAGCTGTGTGGTAACCACAGAAGCGCCAAAGGGCAGAAAAGGCCCAACCATGTGTTTCAACTGCCAACGGCTCGGGCATACCTCTGCATTCTGCCACCAGAAGCCACGCTGTGTGTGTTGTGGAGAGAACCACAACTCCAAGGAATGCCCACGAGATAGGAAGAAGGAGCCGGCGACATGTGCAAACTGCAAAGGCCCACACCCGGCAAGCTACCGTGGTTGCCCGTACCTCACAAAAGCAAAGCAAGAGGCACGGGAAAAGCGGACACCCCACCTGATGGAGCAGGCACCAAGGAAGACACCCACTACTCAATACCAGCTTCCCCGCCTGGCGCCGGAGAGACAGAGGACCACAGAACACCTGATCCCAGACCAAGGCACGGCATCCACCCAGAGGATGCAAAACCCAGACGGACAGACCTACGCGGAAACTCTCAGGACACCATCCACCAACCCCGTTGAGGCGGCCAACCCGGACCCCGCAGGCGGAACCGCAAGCCCAACAAACTGGCTAGAGATCATCCTTAAAATAGCGAGCGCTATTGCGAGAATGGATATTCACCCCATTGTGACAATGATAGCGAATCTCATCCCGGCCCTTCTCAGGAGCACAGAAACTAACCACCATGGCAGCAACATCTAAACGCAGTTCTGTCATCGTGATGTGGAATGCAAATGGTATCAGCAAGAAGACAGATGAACTCCTTCACCTGATGGAATTGAGGAATGTATGCGCAGCTCTGCTCTCGGAGACCCACCTTCAAGGAAACCAAAAACTAAGCCTGGCGAACCACAGGGTATACCGTACCGACCGGGCAACAGGAGCCAGAGGTGGTGGGACGGCTGTGATTGTTAACACACGGGTCAGCCATAATGAGATTGCACTACCACCCCTCCGGAGTATTGAAGCCACTGGAGTACAGGTAAAGACTGCAACAGGACCACTGCGACTAATTGCCACCTACTGCCCCCCTAAGGTGAAGCTACATTTGGGAGACTTGGAAGCTCTGCTGGACTCCACTGTCCCAACCATCATCGGGGGAGACCTAAATGCCAAACACCGGTGCTGGAACTCAAGGACAGCAAACTCCAGAGGACAAGCTCTTCTTGCTTACTCAAAGGAGAGTGACTTTGTAGTGGCTGGCCCTACAGAACCCACCCACTACCCAGGCACTGCAAGCCACACACCGGATGTCCTGGACATTGTCTTACTGAAGAACGTGAAACATTCTGTCCAGTTGGAAACCCTGGCGGAACTGACCTCAGACCACAACCCAGTTACCATTACTGTTGGCGACGAGATGGAAACCCACCAGCAAACACCCAGGTACAACTTCACCAGGGCGAACTGGAGCCTGTACAAAGAAGAGTTGAGCAACATCACAAACCCCCGCCCCTTGGACACCAACGGAGACATTGATGATGCTGTTAACACCTTTACTACCGCAGTCCAACATGCAATAGAGCACAGCGTCCCGAAACAGATGCCCAAACGCTGCTCCATCTACGACCTACCGAGCGGGATCAAGCAAGCGATTGCTGAGAAAAACAGGGCCCGACGCCAATGGCAGAAGTTCCGCACACCTGACCTTCTGGTAAAGTACAACTCACTTGCCAAACTACTGCGACAGCAAATCAGCCAACACCGGGGGGAGAGGTGGGAGGCCGCAGCAGCCAAGCTGAAGGAATCCGACAACTCTGTTTGGAGAATGACCCGACGCCTGACCGGGAAGAAGGAGCCTAATCCACCGATCCAGGGCCAGACCCACCTGGCATGTAGCAACAAGGACAAGGCAGAGGTTCTCGCTGACACACTGGAGACAACTTTTAGGCCTAACCAAGCCAGCAAAATAGCACGGGAAGTTGAGCAAGGAGTTAACAGGCATCTTACCGAGCACCTACCAGAGACCGAAGCGGAAACCCTGAAGGATGCACCAGGACTGAGATAATGCAACTTGCAGAAAAGCTGGCAAATGGCAAAGCACCAGGAAGTGACGGAATTACCAACCTGGCCATCAAGAAGCTTCCGCCGGCAGCCATGGAATGCCTTGCAGAAATCTTCAATGCATGCATGCGGCTCCAGCACTTTCCTCAATCCTGGAAGGAAGCCAAGGTCATTGTATTTCCAAAGCCTGGAAAACCACGGAGGGATCCTGCAAACTACCGTCCGATAAGCCTGCTCTCTGGACTGTCGAAACTCCTGGAGAAAGTTATTCTTACGCGCCTCCGCCACTTTGCCTCTGGTAAAAACATTCTACTAAAGGAGCAATTTGGATTCCGGAAGGACCACTCAACCAACCATCAGCTGCTGCGAGTCGTTGACATAATAAGCCATGGATTTAACATCCACAAATCAACTGGAGTTGTCTTCTTGGACGTGGCCAAAGCATTTGACAGAGTTTGGCATGAAGGACTACTGCACAAAATGATCAACCTGAAATTCCCAAACTACCTGATTAAGCTGACTGCAAGCTACTTGCGGGAGCGCACATTCCACGTGGCTGTGCGGGAAGAGCTCTCAACAACACGCCCCATCCGCGCTGGCGTGCCACAGGGATCAGTCCTGGGACCTTTCCTTTTCAACCTCTTCATGAATGACATCCCCACAGACCTCCACAAGACTCAACTGGCACTCTACGCAGACGATGTGGCAGTCATCTCCCAGTCCTTCAGAGAGAAAGAAGTAGCTAAGAATATCCAGAAAGCACTAGACATGCTATCAACATGGTACAGCGACTGGCAAGTAGGACTGAACTCCAGCAAGACTACAGCTACACTGTTTACCAAAAAGAGGATCAAGGCACACCCGCCAATCACCCTCAACGGAGAGGCTGTCAAATGGGAGCCAAACAGCTCTTACCTAGGTGTAATCCTAGATAGCAAACTAAGCTGGAGAAACCACATTGAGAAGATTCAACAGAAGGCAACAACCAAGCTGGCAGCACTGTACCCTCTGCTGAAGACAAGGACCATGCCCATCAAGAGCAAAGTCAATGTGATCAAGGCGATCATTAGACCCACAATGACATACGCCTCCCCGGTGTGGAGTGGTTGCCACCAACATCAAAGATCATCTCTCCAAAAATTACAGAACAAGGCGCTGCGGATTGCGTCCAACGCTCCACTTCCTACAAGAATAGCAGACCTTCATAGGGAACTGGGTATCGAGATGTTAGATGAACATCTAAAGAAGCTCAACAAGAAATTCTACAAGGAACTGGACCAGAACTCAAACCCACTGATCAAGAAGCTTGCTGCGATCTCTGCAAACCCATTTGACCGCTACCCACGACCCATCACAGCGCTGAACCTGTGAAACCAACTCAACTGTGGCAAGTAACACAGATCAAGAAGCTTCCTAAAGAGTGCGACAATACACTCAACAAGAGAACTTGGAGTAATGAGGCTCAAGCCTCGGTATCCAATATCACCACTGACAGATTTAATCTGTCAGTCAGAACAGAACGGTCAGGTTTAGGTGACATTGATTCAGATTGATTGAACTGACCGGAGAGGCTGATGACTCCTCGAGTGGGTCACTTCCAATCACAGCGCCCGCCGCCGACACCACTTTCCGGAGTTTCAGTCGGGGATGTATTGACTGGCCCGTTTGGAGAGCCGCTGCTGCCACGTGGGGGAGAGCCGCTGCTGCCACGTGGGGGAGAGCCGCCGCTGCCACGTGGGTCATTGCCCATCGCTTTGCTTTATAGCTTTATTGCACTGTATGCTGAGTTCTGTGTGCAGTACTGAGCCCAGAGCTGTGACTTGCTGTGACCCCCGGCCTTGCCCCCCCCCCCTGCCTAGTGCTGTGCCCCCCCCCCCCCTGTTTAGTGCAGTGCCCCCCCTGTTTAGTGCAGTGCCCCCCCCTGTGCTCTGTGCCCCCCCCTGTGCTCTGTGCCCCCCCCGTGCTCTGTGCCCCCCCCAGTGCTCAGTGCCCCCCCCTGTGCGCTGTGCTGCGCCCCCCTGTGCTCTGTGTTGTGCCCCACCCCGCGCTCTGTGCTGTGCCCCCCTGTGCTCTGTGCTGTGCCCCCCTGTGCTCTCTGCTCCCCCCTGCGCTCTGCTGTGCCCCCCCCTGCGCTCTGTGCTGTGCCCCCCCCTGCGCTCTGTGCTGTGCCCCCCCTGCGCTCTGTGCTGTGCCCCCCTGTGCTCTGTGCTGTGCCCCCCTGTGCTCTCTGCTCCCCCCTGCGCTCTGCTGTGCCCCCCCCTGCGCTCTGTGCTGTGCCCCCCCCCTGCGCTCTGTGCTGTGCCCCCCCTGCGCTCTGTGCTGTGCCCCCCCTGCACTCTGTGCTGTGCCCCACTGCGCTCTGTGCTGTGCCCCCCCTGCGCTCTGTGCTGTGCCCCCCCTGCGCTCTGTGCTGTGCCCCCCCTGCGCTCTGTGCTGTGCCCCCCCTGCGCTCTTTGCTGTGCCCCCCCTGCGCTCTGCTGTGCCCCCCCTGCGCTCTGTGCTGTGCCCCCCCTGAACTTGGTGCCGTGCCCCCCCCTGCGCCGTGTGCTCTTGCTCCCTGCGTGCGTGCTTTGGGCCGTGTGCTCACCGCCGTGCGTGTGTGTGGCTCTGATTTGGGCCGTGTGCCCGCCGCCGTGCGGGTGCGTGGCTCTGATTTGGGCTGTGTGCTCGCCGCCGTGCGGGTGCGTGGCTCTGACTTGTGCCGTGTGCTCGCCGCCGTGTGCGTGGCTCTGATTTGTGCAGAGTGCTCGCCGCCGTGCGTGTGGCTCTGATTTGTGCCGTGTGCCCGCCGCCGTGCGGGTGCGTGGCTCTGGTCTGCGCCTTATTATGGCAGAGGCAAATGTGCCACCTATGGAGACTGCAATACATGATGCTGCAGAAGACATGGACTACACTTTAGTGAAGAAGAGAGGGCGAGCAAACTCTGATAGCTCCAATGGTTCTTCCCCTCCATCGGTAGCAAAGACAAAGATGCAGAAGCACAAGGAAGACCAAGGCATCAAAACATCAAACCGCTTCGAGCCACTTGCTAATGCCGATGACTGCTCAGGGCCCAGGTGCAACGATGAAGAGACTGCACTCCCACCCAAAAAGATTCGCATACCACCGGTAATGGTTAGGAATATGAAGACCCACAAGGACCTTGTCGACATCCTCACCGAGCACTGCACTTCCCCGTTTGTAGTTAAACCACGGGCGAACCACGCAAAGATCACTACCACAACTGTGGACGACTACCGGAGCTTAACGGACTGC
Source organism: Ascaphus truei (assembly GCF_040206685.1). Lineage (NCBI taxonomy): Eukaryota > Metazoa > Chordata > Amphibia > Anura > Ascaphidae > Ascaphus > Ascaphus truei. Next base: position 717,220 of record NW_027453839.1, on the reverse strand, counting down.
TTTGCAAAGCAGGGCATAGAATACTACACTTTCCCACTGACGCGCCTAAAGCCCCAGAAATTTGTAATTCGCGGCTTACCAGCAAACGCCTCCGTGGGGGAGATTTCCCACGACCTCGCGGAACATGGACTTCCAGTCAAGAGCGTAGCCCAATTGACATCCCCGGTGGACAAGACCAAGAAGTTCCCTTTGTTTATTGTCACACTGGCAGAAACCCCGGAGAGCCAGCCTGCAGATCTTACCAAGATTACCAAGCTCTGTAGCTGTGTGGTAACCACAGAAGCGCCAAAGGGCAGAAAAGGCCCAACCATGTGTTTCAACTGCCAACGGCTCGGGCATACCTCTGCATTCTGCCACCAGAAGCCACGCTGTGTGTGTTGTGGAGAGAACCACAACTCCAAGGAATGCCCACGAGATAGGAAGAAGGAGCCGGCGACATGTGCAAACTGCAAAGGCCCACACCCGGCAAGCTACCGTGGTTGCCCGTACCTCACAAAAGCAAAGCAAGAGGCACGGGAAAAGCGGACACCCCACCTGATGGAGCAGGCACCAAGGAAGACACCCACTACTCAATACCAGCTTCCCCGCCTGGCGCCGGAGAGACAGAGGACCACAGAACACCTGATCCCAGACCAAGGCACGGCATCCACCCAGAGGATGCAAAACCCAGACGGACAGACCTACGCGGAAACTCTCAGGACACCATCCACCAACCCCGTTGAGGCGGCCAACCCGGACCCCGCAGGCGGAACCGCAAGCCCAACAAACTGGCTAGAGATCATCCTTAAAATAGCGAGCGCTATTGCGAGAATGGATATTCACCCCATTGTGACAATGATAGCGAATCTCATCCCGGCCCTTCTCAGGAGCACAGAAACTAACCACCATGGCAGCAACATCTAAACGCAGTTCTGTCATCGTGATGTGGAATGCAAATGGTATCAGCAAGAAGACAGATGAACTCCTTCACCTGATGGAATCGAGGAATGTATGCGCAGCTCTGCTCTCGGAGACCCACCTTCAAGGAAACCAAAAACTAAGCCTGGCGAACCACAGGGTATACCGTACCGACCGGGCAACAGGAGCCAGAGGTGGTGGGACGGCTGTGATTGTTAACACACGGGTCAGCCATAATGAGATTGCACTACCACCCCTCCGGAGTATTGAAGCCACTGGAGTACAGGTAAAGACTGCAACAGGACCACTGCGACTAATTGCCACCTACTGCCCCCCTAAGGTGAAGCTACATTTGGGAGACTTGGAAGCTCTGCTGGACTCCACTGTCCCAACCATCATCGGGGGAGACCTAAATGCCAAACACCGGTGCTGGAACTCAAGGACAGCAAACTCCAGAGGACAAGCTCTTCTTGCTTACTCAAAGGAGAGTGACTTTGTAGTGGCTGGCCCTACAGAACCCACCCACTACCCAGGCACTGCAAGCCACACACCGGATGTCCTGGACATTGTCTTACTGAAGAACGTGAAACATTCTGTCCAGTTGGAAACCCTGGCGGAACTGACCTCAGACCACAACCCAGTTACCATTACTGTTGGCGACGAGATGGAAACCCACCAGCAAACACCCAGGTACAACTTCACCAGGGCGAACTGGAGCCTGTACAAAGAAGAGTTGAGCAACATCACAAACCCCCGCCCCTTGGACACCAACGGAGACATTGATGATGCTGTTAACACCTTTACTACCGCAGTCCAACATGCAATAGAGCACAGCGTCCCAAAACAGATGCCCAAACGCTGCTCCATCTACGACCTACCGAGCGGGATCAAGCAAGCGATTGCTGAGAAAAACAGGGCCCGACGCCAGTGGCAGAAGTTCCGCACACCTGACCTTCTGGTAAAGTACAACGCACTTGCCAGACTACTGCGACAGCAAATCAGCCAACACCGGGGGTAGCGGTGGGAGGCCGCAGCAGCCAAGCTGAAGGAATCCGACAACTCTGTTTGGAGAATGACCCGACGCCTGACCGGGAAGAAGGAGCCTAATCCACCTATCCAGGGCCAGACCCACCTGGCATGTAGCAACAAGGACAAGGCAGAGGTTCTCGCTGACACACTGGAGACAACTTTTAGGCCTAACCAAGCCAGCAAAATAGCACGGGAAGTTGAGCAAGGAGTTAACAGGCATCTTACCGAGCACCTACCAGAGACCGAAGCGGAAACCCTTGAAGGATGCACCAGGACTGAGATAACGCAACTTGCAGAAAAGCTGGCAAATGGCAAAGCACCAGGAAGTGACGGAATTACCAACCTGGCCATCAAGAAGCTTCCGCCGGCAGCCATGGAATGCCTCACAGAAATCTTCAATGCATGCATGCGGCTCCAGCACTTTCCTCAATCCTGGAAGGAAGCCAAGGTCATTGTATTTCCAAAGCCTGGAAAACCACGGAGGGATCCTGCAAACTACCGTCCGATAAGCCTGCTCTCTGGACTGTCGAAACTCCTGGAGAAAGTTATTCTTACGCGCCTCCGCCACTTTGCCTCTGGTAAAAACATTCTACTAAAGGAGCAATTTGGATTCCGGAAGGACCACTCAACCAACCATCAGCTGCTGCGAGTCGTTGACATAATAAGCCATGGGTTCAACATCCACAAATCAACTGGAGTTGTCTTCTTGGACGTGGCCAAAGCATTTGACAGAGTTTGGCATGAAGGACTACTGCACAAAATGATCAACCTGAAATTCCCAAACTACCTGATTAAGCTGACTGCAAGCTACTTGCGGGAGCGCACATTCCACGTGGCTGTGCGAGAAGAGCTCTCAACAACACGCCCCATCCGCGCTGGCGTGCCACAGGGATCAGTCCTGGGACCTTTCCTTTTCAACCTCTTCATGAATGACATCCCCACAGACCTCCACAAGACTCAACTGGCACTCTACGCAGACGATGTGGCAGTCATCTCCCAGTCCTTCAGAGAGAAAGAAGTAGCTAAGAACATCCAGAAAGCACTAGACATGCTATCAACATGGTACAGCGACTGGCAAGTAGGACTGAACTCCAGCAAGACTACAGCTACACTGTTTACCAAAAAGAGGATCAAGGCACACCCGCCAATCACCCTCAACGGAGAGGCTGTCAAATGGGAGCCAAACAGCTCTTACCTAGGTGTAATCCTAGATAGCAAACTAAGCTGGAGAAACCACATTGAGAAGATTCAACAGAAGGCAACAACCAAGCTGGCAGCACTGTACCCTCTGCTGAAGACAAGGACCATGCCCATCAAGAGCAAAGTCAATGTGATCAAGGCGATCATTAGACCCACAATGACATACGCCTCCCCGGTGTGGAGTGGTTGCCACCAACATCAAAGATCATCTCTCCAAAAATTACAGAACAAGGCGCTGCGGATTGCGTCCAACGCTCCACTTCCTACAAGAATAGCAGACCTTCATAGGGAACTGGGTATCGAGATGTTAGATGAACATCTAAAGAAGCTCAACAAGAAATTCTACAAGGAACTGGACCAGAACTCAAACCCGCTGATCAAGAAGCTTGCTGCGATCTCTGCAAACCCATTTGACCGCTACCCACGACCCATCACAGCGCTGAACCTGTGAAACCAACTCAACTGTGGCAAGTAACACAGATCAAGAAGCTTCCTAAAGAGTGCGACAATACACTCAACAAGAGAACTTGGAGTAATGAGGCTCAAGCCTCGGTATCCAATATCACCACTGACAGATTTAATCTGTCAGTCAGAACAGAACGGTCAGTAGGTGACATTGTTTCTCTGCTGTTTGGAGAAGAAGCATCGCCCGACATGCCTGAACCAGCCAAGTCTGCGCCAGCGGCCAAGAAGGGCTCTAAGAAAGCCGTGACCAAGACCCAGAAGAAGGATGGGAAGAAGCGTAGGAAGAGCAGGAAGGAAAGTTACGCGATCTACGTGTACAAAGTGCTGAAGCAGGTTCACCCTGACACCGGCATCTCCTCTAAGGCCATGGGCATCATGAACTCCTTTGTGAATGATATCTTCGAGCGCATCGCAGGGGAATCGTCCCGTCTGGCTCATTACAACAAGCGCTCGACCATCACTTCCCGGGAGATCCAGACCGCTGTGCGCCTGCTGCTGCCGGGAGAGCTGGCCAAGCACGCCGTGTCCGAGGGCACCAAGGCGGTCACCAAGTATACCAGCGCCAAGTAACCCCGATCTCATCACTGACCCACAAACACAAAGGCTCTTCTAAGAGCCACCCACTTTATCACTATAAGAGATATGCTCATATGTCATCTGTGCTCGGGATAAAAGGGAAGTGTTCTATTATACATTGCACTTTCTCAGTTATTTGCTTTTGTAGCTATTATATATTATAAAGTATCTTATGTGATGTATTTTTAGCTCTTTCTGGCTTCCTACCCAGCCACGTGTTTGCTGCACTTGTGTTGTTTTGTTAGTAAGAGGCGGGAGAACCGCAGACAAAGTGACAATCGCCGAGAATCCCCTTCAGATAATCTGCAGGTCACACACATCCCACAGGGTGGCGCTGCTGTGTTAGTAATGTGGTTCGTGCTCGGGAAGTAGGATTTGGGGTTAATAACCTGCGATTATTTTCCCTCATGTACTTTTTTTGAGCCTCACTAAAATACAGATTATATGTGCACGTGTCAGAATAAGTGTGCATGAAATGATGCCCTCACACCCGCATGGTATATAACGCATCTGATCGGGGGAAAATCCTAGTGCAGTTTGGGATTAGTAACAGACCATGCAATCCGTGTTTGCCACATGCGTTAGATACGAGCACATGCATTTGCATTATCAAAATTGGCCTTTTATAGTTTGTCGCACATTTTTTATTCCATTTACATAAATATAACAAGTGATATTTCTCATTGTCCTGTTGGGTTGGACATTAATTTAGAAATCGGTCAAATCTGCATTAAATAGGCTGGGAGGTGTTACATTAAAGGCTTCTATTGTCACCTTGTTCAATCTGTTATCAGGGATTGCACCTTTTTAGTATAAAAACAAGGCTGAGCAACATGTGTTTCCTCAGATTTCAGTAGCAGTTGATGTGGTTTTGTGATAACTTGTCAGAACTCTAAATCGCAAATATTTATCACGTCCTGTTTTTTTGAATCCTAAAACCACACAAAAAAAAAGCAACACAAATATACAGAGAAGGTAAAAAGGGCCAAAGGATTTAATATCTGCCATTCACACACAGACCACACGGTGGCGGTATTGCTTTGGTACTAACGTGTATCCCGGAGACCTGGATTTCTCACGTGATCTGAATCAGGTTTCACCCCCAGATAGTTCTGTGACACACTGCACGTTGTGTGGCTTCCCTTAATAGAATTGGTGTGAATTAAGTCCAAATCAATAGGACTCTGACATTGCTGCATAATTCTTGATACATTTAGGTTTAATCCCTTGAATAGCCCATAATGTAATGAAAAACATTGCGTAAAATCCTGAATTTGCAAAATGATCACTGAGCAAAACACACAAATACATGTACAGGTGCTGAGACTGCCAGAGATGCCACAGTCCCCATAACATCTATAGAGGGAGAAAGGCAGCAAAACACAAATGTATAACTCGCATTAATAAGAAACACTTGGGCTGTTCCTTCACTATCCCAACATCACTTGTGAAACTTTTACATCTATTCAATTACTGTCTCTATTCTAAATCCAAGCTCCGTAATATTCATTCAAAGATCCCATATTATTCCAGTCACATTGTTTTGCACAGTTTGGTTGCCTCATTCCTCTGCCCTTAGTTATCATTACACTCAATGGGATCTGCCCAAAGTAATCATGGCCGCCGAGTGCATCGTCTATCATCTCTATGGTGACCGAGACTCTTGTTAATGGGCATGCGCAGTAAGGTCTCCATTGCAATACATTACTATGAATGTCCCTGACTCCCAGCTTCACTTCCCCGGAACTACATCTCCCGTGATCCCCCGCGCACCGGGCTTTAGTTCGGAGGCTGCACGGTGGTGGGTGAATGTGGTTCATGTAATAAGACGGAGGAGCAAGAGGAGAAGCAGCGGCGGCCATGTACCTAGTGCTGTGCGGAGGGGGTGGGAGGAGGTGGGGTAAGGGCTCTGTGATAGCTTTCTTATGTGACCTCATAGTTTAATGTCATCCATCATTGTCAGGAGGATAATGATTTCTCTGCTAATTAGTCTCCACAAATCCCCCACTGTAAGGTGATCCTGGTTAGGCAGCTTATCCCATCATCGTCACTACAGACACATAATGGTGAGATGGAGAAGTGAATGGACTCATTATACAAATCTGTTATCTGAGATGTAGGTTTTGCCTTTTTATTTAAATTTATTTTTATATTACATTTTATTTTGAATTCCTCAATGTTTCCTCTTATGGAGAAACATTGACATAACATTGTATTTGAAACTCTTAGAAAACTCTTATTTTTATAGGAGCTGTTTATCCTTAATCACAGCAACATTGGGGAGTAGCACAACCATAAACTAGGAACCTGTGGGTGTGCAAAATATCTCCCCCTCCCCACCCCAAAATAGTGGGGTTTAAAAACTCCCAATAACACGTTTCTATTTAATTTTCCATTGTCTAGGAAACGTAACCTTGAGAAACGAGATGCCAACGGTCTACTGTGCATGCAAAGCCCAGGAGAGAAACAGACGCACTCCCAGGAAAAGATCCGGCCCTCATCTCACAGCTGGTCCTGTGGAGGTGAATATTATTTGCAGGTTGTGATATCAGTCACAGGAGACAAGGACACTTAACATCGGGAACACACACACACACACACACACACACACACACACACACACACACACACACACACACACACACACAAACATTTTGAATGAGGTCGACAGACGGCGCTACCCACAGTTTGGGCACAAACTCACCCAAACAGGGAATCCTTTCTCAACTAGGTGCCAGGCGCCGCTTCCAAGGCTAACCCGGGAGGCTTCCACGCTCCGTCCGCTGTGGGTAGCGCAGTAATCCAGGGATGATATTTGCACTATAGCAAGTTCAAATCGCCTGCTCGCCTCCACTTACACGCCTCACTTTGGTTTATCTCCGGCACAAACCTTGGATGGCATAGTAATGAGAAATTGGCAGCTCTTTACAGGGTATATTTCACAGAACATGTATATGCATTTAGCATAGGGACCTGCTATTGAGACTTATCTTGAAGTTGGTTACCAAGCTTGGCATTATTTGATCAAAGGATGTAACCACAAGTCTCCTTTGTCTTCTAGATTTAGTTTTCACTATTTATATTTATTTCCCCATTTATTGCTACCCAATGATTGAAGTGCAGGGAGTAACTTTCTGTCTTTACATAGGTTACCTGTCTTAATAGCAAAGCATGGAAGACGGGGTGCTGACTAATCACCGAGCAGAGGGTCGTCTGATCGGCCAATCCGGGACACAGGAGGTGACTGTGCCCCTAAGACACCCCACAGAGGTGGGTTTGAAGAGGTGTGGGAAATTCAAACTGACAAATAGAAATTGTACCTACGGGGCTTATACCCAGCAACGGTTCCCCAAGACAACCCAATATATCCCTCAGAGATAGGCGCCTCAGAATCTGGACTGAACAATAGCGCCACTCGGTGAGACATTGTTCCCCAGACCTGAGTCAGCGCTCCTCCCCACTCCTAACAATGGCTGGGGCACTTCCCCACCCACATTCCTGATAGCAGGACCCTATCTCTGTGTGTGCAGGCTCGCTGAGTGATTACCAGCCCTGCACACATGGGCAACAGCAAAACATACTCATTCTAATCAGGGAGGTACATAAACCCAATCACATTATTCTCTGGGATACTGGGTTAACCCCCTGAGGATCCCTTAAGATAGGTAGGGACAATGGGTTAACCTTTATTAATATGATCCCCATTGGCCCATCTTTTAATCATTGTCTTATAATCGGAAATTAGCAATTACACCAGACAGAATAAGGCACAGGGGAGAGGAATATACACTGGCGATAATTGTGCTATGCTAAAACAATGGTGTGGTAAATTATGGTACAATGCACAGTTGTGAAAAGTTTGAGCTATCATTACATATCCTTATAGGAAATGTAGGATTATGTTGCAAAGTTACCACACTTCTTCATGCCTCAGAAATCTAAAAAAAAACTATAGGAGGTGCATAGAAACTGCAATAATAAGCAGGATAGTGGTATAATTGGAAGTATGTCTCCCTGAATGCCCTTCAACAAACAAATATAAGTCTCACCTAATGCACAATTACAATGTTGTTTTGGTTCAGTCTCCATAATAGGCCATAGGGGACTTTCGGTGCCAAGTAATCCGCCCCACTTGTTGAAGTATCTTGAGCTGTTCTGAGTTCATAAAGTATTTGTCTGCATTATAACAGTTGTGATCAAGCTCTTGGAATGTCCATACCCCTTGGACGTATTGTCGTCTCTCTGACAGGGTAATGAAGCTTGTATGTAATACAAGACATTCATTGTAAATGGCATTTATAATTGAAGGTGTGCTGCTGAAGATTACACGGTCTACCGGCAATACTCAACCTCCATTGTGGAAGTCAACAAGCAGTACCAGTGCCACTACAAATAGGGGTCAGCAGCTCTCGCCAGCCAGGAAACAATTGGTTGCCAAATCGGCATTGCATGGTGTCTGTGAGTATGCCTCAATACAACTGTATCTGTGTATGATGTGCATCTGTAACGTAGTTGGCTGACCACTGGGATATGGAAATCTATGCCACACTTTACTTGCTGCATTGCACATAAACCTTATTTACCTCTGTCTGAGAGACGACACCTAGTTGTGGATATTGCAAGAGCTTGATGGGGACGTGTTTTCTGCATATGCATTGTCATGACCCGCATGCAGATCACACCATTTCTAGGGGGACGAGGTAATAGTACAGGCCTAGCCCAATAGAAATTAAAAGGGGAAAACATAGAACATAAACTCTTACTAGAGTTCATGATGTCGCTTAAGCTTGCTTATCCTGTGGTTTAGTTCTTGCAGACTGTGAGGCCTCTGGAAGAAAGAAAGGTTTGGGTGAGGACCTCCAGCAGCTGGAGCATGTTGCTTCAAAACAGTCAACAAACGGTTCCACCGGACGCAGAGTTTCTCTGAATCTCTGGAAGTCTTGCTGGGCTTATATAGGTTTGGTTCTCATACAAAACCATGGAGAGGGGGCGGCTAGGCCATTCAGCATTGTCTCTTTAATCAGCTGTCCAATCCGGAGAGTGTTTGAAGCTGAGATGGACCATGCACACACATGATTATGGCCAGTGTTCGACACATGCAACCCCCGATCGCCCGGAGGAGTGCATTTAACCCCCTGTAGAGTGCCGTTGCTGTGCTGTGGCTCATTTCAGGATGCCGGGACACGATCAAGCGGGTCACCTAGCAACGCGGGACGCCGTAAGGATAGCCCAGCCGAAGACATCCCTTGGAGGCACTGCAGTGACGCTACACCACACACCAACGCAGACGCATACAGGCACGCCCTCCCGCACTAAGGATCTCCTAGCAACTGCCGGGACCAGAGGCGGAGAGAGGCCTGGAGATTGTGGCTTTAGCTGAATGTGTCTGCGGAGCGGCGCTGTGTGGCTGGAGGAAGTGCTGCTCGTGTTGCTGCTGCTTCCATGTGTATCGCGGGCGAGGCGGACGGTGGGAGCCCCCCAGGCTGGATTTCCTCACTCTCATGGCAGGTAAGAGGGTGGGGGGGGGGAGAGGGAGATGCAGCATACCACTCCAGTGTGCCGGCTTCAGACATAAGAGCATCCCCCCCCCCCCCGTCACTGCTGTATTTCATCTCCTGTCGGCACCGCTGATAAGAGGGAGAGAGAGGAATTTGAGTGGGCGGACACTCGCTCTCGTGTAGGGGAGGGGTTTGGTGTCTGTGTGTGTGTAAGTGGGAGAGAGAGAGTGTGGTTGTGTGTGAGGAGGGAGATGCAGCATACCAGAGTGGAGTGTGTAAGTGGGAGTGTGTGTGTGTGTGTAAGTAAGTGGGGGAGTGTGTGTGTGTGTGTGTGTGTAAGTTGAAGTCTCGCCCTCTGTCTTGCCCTCGCGTGAATAATAGGGGGTGGGGGACAATGATTACATGAATACTAGGGGGTAGGGTATAATGGTTGCACAGTATATGGGTAACAGTTTCACACAGGGATGTGGAGGTTAGTGGATGTCTCTCAGCCTGTGGCAGGTGCTGACATAGTGTGCAGCCAGTTCTGCTGTGGTTTCATCTTCTCCCAGGAGGATCGCTATTTTTTGGTTCTCCTCTATATTATTAAAGTTCTGGATAAGTGCAGTGAGTTTCTCTAGGTGGGCACTCCTCATTTCAGAGTATTGTGTGCAACGCAACAGGAAGTGTGTTTCATCTTCTACCTCTCCTAATTCACATCTTTGGCACAGTCTCATCTCCCGCGGCTTCCAGTTCTGTCTGTGCCTGCCTGTTTCTATTTCTAGGCTGTGGGCACTTATTCTGTACTGGCCCAGGGTCTGTCTCTGCTTTGGGTCTTTTACCTTCAGTAGGTAGGGTGCCAGAGTGTATTCTCTCTGTAGGCTGTGGTAGGTTTCCAGCTTCTTTGAGCGCTGGATTTCATTGTCCCACCTAGTCACATACCGCTTCTTCATTTCGTTGGCGATTGAGTTGATTTATTTTTTCGGCAGGTTGTTGATCTGTGTGGGGTTTTGTCCTTGGAGTGAGAGGACAAGTTATTTGATGGCACAGGGTTTAGTGAGGAGGTCCTGGCTTCTCATTGCTCTGTAGCAGTAAGACTGTGGATGGCTGGTGTTTAGGTGGGCCCAGCATGTCAGTGCTCTCTTCTGTCCAGTGAGCAGTAGAGGAAAGCGGCCCAGCTCAGCCCGGCATGCATTGTTTGATGTACTCCTGTGTACTTGGAGAATGTGTTTTGCAGAATTCCAGATGCAGTATTTCTGTTGGGCTGGTATCCCATTTTGTGGAGTCTGGGAATGTTACAGGGCCGCACACCTCGCTGCCATACAGAAGGATGGGTGTGATGATGCTGTTGAATATTTTCATCCAGATTCGTATTGGTGGTTTGAGGTGGCACATCTGTTTCCCTATTGTGTAGAATGCTCTGCGGGCCTCCTCCTTCAGTGTATTTATGGCCAGGCTGAATTTCCCTGATGAGCTGATTGTTAGACCTAGGTATGTGTAACTCGCTGTCTGTTCCAGTGCATTGTCGTCCAGTGTGAATTGCGATATGGTTGGATGTTTTTTATATTTTTTCTGGAATACCATTATTCTGTTTTTTTCTAGGTTCACAGAGTGCCCAGGCCTGGCTGAATTTTTCTAGTATTGCCAGTTTCTGTTGGAGGCCTTGTTCTGTTGGAGACAGCAGGAGCAGGTCGTCTGTGTATAGAAGAGACTTAACCTCAGTTCCAGCCAAGTTGAGCCCAGGTGCTGAGGAAGATACTAGGGCTGCTGTGAGCTCATTGATGTAAATGTTAAAAAGTGTGGGACTCAGACTGCAGCCCTGTCTAACTCCACGGCCTTGATGGAAGAAGTCTGTCCTTTAGTTATTAACTTTCACGCAGCCTTTGTTTTCAGAGTACAGCTAAACCCCGTTATAACGCGGTCCTCGGGGTCCTCCCCGAGACCACCGCGTTACTAACGGGGTCGCGCTAATTTTTTAAAAAAATGGCCGCCGCATCAGTGCATACAGTATTTACCCCGCGGTCCCGGCTTCCCCCTGTCAACGCGTGATAGGAGATGGGAGGGGGGATTCCCCTCCGGCTTCAGCTTCCCCTGTCACCGCGTGACAGGAGATGGGAGGGGGGATTCCCCTCCGGTTCCGGCTTCCCCTGCCACCGCGTGACAGGAGATGTAAGGGGGGATTCCCCTCCGGTCCGGCTCCCCCCCGCCCTGCCGTAGCGCAGGGTCGTCCTGCCCTCCCCATGCCCCCCCGCGCTGCACCGGGCCATCCCACCAGCCCCCGCAGCATCGGGGGCCCCCGCAGCAGCCATCGTCCCCCTCCACCGCAGCACCACCCCCACCCTGCAGCCACATGCCTCAAAAATCATCCCCAAGGTAAGGTAAGGCTGATTTATGTATATGTGTAGTGTGTGTGTGTGTGTGTGTGTCAGTGTGAGCAGTGTGCAGTGTGAGCAATGAGCAGTGTGTGCAGTGTGAGCAATGAGCAGTGTGTGTCAGTGTGTGAGCAGTGTGTGCAGTGTGAGCAATGAGCAGTGTGTGTCAGTGTGAGCAGTGTGTGTGCAGTGTGAGCAATGAGCAGTGTGTCAGTGTGTGCAGTGTGAGCAATGAGCAGTGTGTGTGCAGTGTGCATTGTGTGTCAGTGTGAGCAATGATCAATGTGTCAGTGTGTGCAGTGTGAGCAATGAGCAGTGTGTGAGCAGTGTGTCAGTGTGTGCAGTGTGAGCAATGAGCAGTGTGTGTGCAGTGTGCAGTGTGTGTCAGTGTGAGCAGTGTATGTGTGCAGTGTGAGCAATGAGCAGTGTGTCAGTGTGTGCAGTGTGAGCAATGAGCAGTGTGTGTTCAGTGTGCAGTGTGTGTCAGTGTGAGCAGTGTGTGTGCAGTGTGAGCAATGAGCAGTGTGTGTGTGTAGTGTGTCAGTGTGTGCAGTGTGAGCAATGAGCAGTGTGTGTGCAGTGTGTGTGCAGTGTGTGTGCAGTGTGTGTGCAATGAGCAGTGTGTCAGTGTGTGCAGTGTGCAGTGTGAGCAGTGTGAGCAATGAGCAGTGTGTGTGTAGTGTGTCAGTGTGTGCAGTGTGAGCAATGAGCAGTGTGTGTGCAGTGTGCAGTGTGTGTGCAGTGTGTGCAATGAGCAGTGTGTGTGTAGTGTGTGCAGTGTGAGCAATGAGCAGTGTGTGTGCAGTGTGCAGTGTGAGCAATGAGCAGTGTGTGTGCAGTGAGTGTGTGCAGTGTGCAAATTTTTTTTTTAAAACGGGAGCCATGGGAAAACCGCGTTATAACCGAATCGCGGTATAGCGAGGCGCGTTATAACGGGGTTTAGCTGTACATACTTTTGATTGTGTCCTATGTTCTCCCCCCTATTCCGCTCTCTAGTATTTTCAGCAATAGGCCTGGCTCCCAGATGGAGTCAAAGGCTTTTTTGAAGTCCACAAAGCAAGCAAAGATTTTGCCCTTGTTGGTGTTGTGGACGTGCTTATTAATCAGGCTGTGTAGGGTATAGATGTGATCCGTGGTGCGGTGGTTTGGCAGGAAGCCTTTCTGGCTCTTACTCAGTACACTGCTCTGTCAGGAAGGTGAGGATTCTGCTGTTCAAGATGCTGTTGAACAGTTTCCCCAGGGTGCTGCTGACACGGATTCCTCTGTAATTGGATGGGTCCATCCTGTCTCCTTTCTTGTGCATAGGGGTTATCAGTCCTTCGTTCCATAGTTCAGGGAAGTAGCCAGTAGTGAGGACCAGGTTGAACATTTTCAGTATTGCTTCTTGTATAGAAGGATTGCTATACTTCAGCATCTCTTGTAGAATGCCATCTGGTCCGCTGGCTTTCTTGGTTTTTATTAGTTTTATTTTTTTCTTTTATTTCCTGGATTATGATTGGTATGTCCAGAGGGTTTTGGTTATCTTTTATAGTGTTCTCCAGTGATGTTTGTTTGGTGAAGATTTGTTTTTGTTCTTGTGTCAGGTTTTCTTCTGGGATTTCTTGGTAAAGGTCCTTGAAGTAGTTTTTCCAGATGTTGCCATTCTGAATGGCCAGGTGTCTGTTATTCTGCTTTGTATCCAGATGTTTCCAGGTGTAACCCTGCTTCCTATCGCTTGGCAAGCTGTTACTCTGTGCTGTGTTACCTGCTGACTCACAGGGCCTGAGCCTCTGCCACGGAGAGCCCGGGGTATATATATGTGTATATGTGTATATGTGTATATGTATATATGTATATATGCAGTGGTTGACAAATCACCAAAAAATCTACTCGCCACACAAAAAAATCTACTCGCCACCTAGTACCAAACGTGTGCTGCTTGGGCCAATATTTACTCGCCCGGGGGTTAAATCCACTCGCCCGGGGCGAGCAAATGTATAGGTTTGTCGAACACTGTATATATGTATATGTTCGGTGCAGCGCCTCCACCTGCGACAGATCCTGCCAAAGGGGGAGTTAGTCTTCGCAGGACCTCTATACAAGAATTTCTCTCACACGACCATGTTATAAAACCAATCTTCTTTACTGATAAATCAACCTTACGATACATTGCATGCCATGACATTCCAATCCGCTGGTACACAACATTTAACACGCCACGGAGGACGTCCACAATTATGCGCCTCGGCGGACGCCAACAATAACTTGCACCTCGGCGGACGCCAACAATAACTTTCCCCCAATCCCACCACCGGGTGTTCCCACCCCGTGTCCAAATACGTTAATCAGTTATCTCGCTTCCAGCGGCCGTGTGTATGTGTATGGGTGACTGCGCAGCCACTAGGTCTTAGGTGATTGAAAGGGTAGAGTTGGTGCACTTGATGAAATACCTGCCGAGCACGCCGGTGCTCGGAACTGCTACGGTTCTTCAAAAAGAGTCTCTGGGGATTCCACGCTGCGATATGGGGCGCTTCTCCCCGACAGGATAGTCCCGAACACAGCAGTAGTTTTAGGGGGGGTAAAACCCTTACTAAGGGTGTCCCTAGCTCCGCTTGTCTCTACGGTGACTCAGGGCTAACTGGGCCGGGGCACCTTGACTGCGCCTGGGGGGGGTACAACCTCCCAGCGCAGTGTCTCCGTCTCCTCGTCTCTCCACGATGCTCTAACTCCACGTGCGCGCAACCACTGCCTATATCTCTGGCAACTCCTCCGCCCATAGGCTAAACGCGCTCACCTGACCCTCCCCGTGGGGGCTGCTGGGTCAAGGGACCGCTCCTTTCCCGCCAATATGTATCCTCCTTTGCGGGCTTCTGCAACTACTCCTTGCAAGCGCAACCTCTCATTACTCGGGGTGAATCAAGGGTCACGGCTACACAGGTTTGCCAGAAAGTATTTTCATCTAATGCTTCTTCAATTCTTTCTAATTTTTTGGCAATGTGGTTGTGTTTTTTCTTCCTTAGGGAGCGCCTGTAGTGCTTCAGGTGTTGGTGGTACCTCATTCGTAGTTCTGTATTGTTTGGGTCTCTGTGTTTTTGGTTTGATATTGTTCGCAGGCTTTTTCTAAGGGTGTTGCATTCCTTATCGAACCATTTTTCTTTGATTTTGTCATTTGTTGTTGGTCTGTTAGGGATAGTTTTTTTTCAGGTTTGATATTTTTGCTATTAAATGGAATATTTTGCTGAGACTTCTTACTGCCAGGTTTATATCATGTTTGTTCTGCTCCCTGCCCCCCTCTGCCGCACCCTGCCCCCCTCTGCCGCACCCTGCCCCCCTCTGCCGCACCCTGCCCCCCTCTGCCGCACCCTGCCCCCTCTGCCTCCCTCTCTCTACCTCTACCTCTCTCTCTCCCTCTCTCTCTGTGCATCTCTCTCTCTCTCTCTGCATCTCTCTCTCTCTCTGCATCTCTCTCTCTCTCTCTGCATCTCTCTCTCTCTCTCTCTCTCTCTCTCTCTCTCTCTCTGCATCATTCTCTCTCTCTCTCTGCATCTCTCTCTCTCTCTGCATCTCTCTCTCTCCCGCCCCCTCTCTCTCTCCCGCCCCCTCTCTCTCTCCCGTCCCCTCTCTCTCTCCCGCCCCCTCTCTCTCTCCCGCCCCCTCTCTCTCTCTCTCTCTCTCTCCCGCCCCCTCTGTCTGTCTCTCTCTCCCGCCCCCTCTGTCTGTCTCTCTCCCGCCCCCTCTGTCTGTCTCTCTCTCTCTCTGCCCCCTCTGTCTCTCTGTCTCTCTCAGTCTCTCTGCCCCCTCTGTCTCTCTGTCTCTCTCACTCTCCTATACCTGGACATTGAAATACTGCGGATCTCTCTCTGTGTCTCTCTCTCTCTCTCTCTGTGTCTCCCCCTATGTCTCTCTCTCTCTGCCGCCCCCTCTGTCTCTCTCTCTGCCGCCCCCTCTCTCTTTCCCTCTCCCTTTCCCCCTTTCCACCTCTCTCCCTTTCCCTCTGTGTCTCTCTCTCTCTCTCCCCCTGTCTCTCTCTCCCGCCCCCTCTGTCTCTCCCGCCCCCTCTGTCTCTCTCTCCCGCCCCCTCTGTCTCTCTCTCCCGCCCCCTCTGTCTCTCTCTCACGCCCCCTCTGTCTCTCTCTCCCGCCCCCTCTGTCTCTCTCTCCCGCCCCCTCTGTCTCTCTCTCTCCCGCCCCCTCTGTCTCTCTCTCTCCCGCTCCCTCTGTCTCTCTCTCCCGCCCCCTCTGTCTCTCTCTCCCGCCCCCTCTGTCTCTCTCTCTCTCTCTTGACCTCTCTCTCGCCCCCTCTGTCTGTCTCTCTATCTGCCCCCTCTGTCTCTCTGCCCCCTCTTTCTCTCTGTCTCTCTCACTCTCCTATACTTCTTTCTTCCAGATCTGACTCAAGCTTCACACGGGAGACATCGGAATCCCTCCTAACCCAGAAGACAGGTAGGGAACACCTCCCCTCCAACATATAACATTGCGGGAATGAGGGTACCTGGACATTGAAAGACTTCGGATCAGGTAAGATTCCAGGTGAGATTGCTGCTTTAGATATTGTGAAGCGGGGACGTCCAGACACTGCTTAAAGGGTGAAGAAACTAGTCATTCACACCTGGCTTTTTTTTCTAAATCTGACATATACATACACACACAGATACAGATATACACACACATACACACACATATACACACACTTAACAAGGACTAATTGTAGTATAATGTAATACAATAAATAAACTTATGTCAACAATGAATGTTGTTCTTACTAGGAATTTATTCAAAACATTTTTTAAAGCGGGCCTGGGGGTGGGACTAGTGGTGGGGCGAGACTAGGGCAGGGCTAGGTGGCGAGTAGATTTTTTTTGGTCCGGCAAGTAGATTTTTGGGTGATTTGATGACCACTGATTATGGCTATACACACTGCCCAGAGCGCAGGGCCAGGAGTGGTGGTTGCTGTGCAACATCTGCACTGTGATTGGTCACAAGGTAATCTATGTAAGGGGATAGGGACCTTCCAGACCTCTCTGGTGCAATATGTGGCAGAGAACTTTCAAATTCTCCACTTTAAAATCCTGCTCTCTGCTTCTCCGGCAACTTGGCACAGAAGCACTTATAATGTCCCACTCGGTTAGACTCCCAGTTCGGTTTCAGGTGTCTCCAGCACAGCCTCGGAGCACACCACTTAGTTCGCCTCCACGCTAGGATCAGACAGACCTGGCACTCTGATCAGGTTCCACTAACATAGACACACCCCGGCCATATGAAATTTGTTATAGGGTAAATTACAACGGTAACGGGAGACCAGAACTTTCAATGCAGGACACAATAGTTGAATAAACAAAAATGTATATCTTGCAAACATACAAAACACACCATGTACACTCACCAACTGGGCCTGGAGGAGAATATAGACTGAACTATGTGCAGGGGCCTGCTTTAGCTCCTCCTCCTGCTTCTCTGTGCTATTTGTCCAATAGCACTTTAAAAAAACCAGCCAGTCGCGTCTCAGATCAACTCCAAAACTTGTCTGGTACTCTGATTGGCTGCTCCCCTTACATAGCCCTCGGTTGCCTATTGTTTCCATGGAGCAGGGGCCACCGGCCAATCAAAGGGCATATTGTGACGGTGCAGCCAATCAGAGAACAAAAGCTCGCCAGGCTGCACCAATCATATAAGGGACCGGCTTAAGGACTTTAGGGCGCCCATCGTGGAGTGAGCGTCTGGCGAGCGAGAAATTCAAACTGACCATTGGAAATCGTGCTATGGGGCTCAGACCCAGCAATGGCTCCCTGGCCAGCCCCATACATCCCGCTGGGTAGGTGCCTTAGCGTCTCGGGTAAACAAAGGGTCTGCACTGCCGAGAACCAGTTCTCCGTACCTGAATCACAACCCGTCCCCACTCACCATAGTCAAGGTACTAAGCCGCTCCCGATCTCTGACACAAACCGGCATTTCTCTGCATGCATCTTAGCTAAGTGAATTACTGTGTCTGCATGCAGAGAAATGCTAACACAAAAGGACAGTGCTGGTTGCCTTACTAACTGTATGGGAACAATCCCTGTTCCCCAAGACACAGTTTTCCCCCTTCCAAATATCACACAGTGATATAGCTCTCATTTGGAATAGGTTACACACAATACTTTACATTCCAGGCAAAAGGAGCCTTACAGAGGTGACCATTACACACGGCTTTGTGGCAGCCAGACGGGCTTCACCTTTATTATGTGAGGGGTGCTGCACTGGAACCAATCAACAAACTGGTCAATGGTAGCAGCGGCTACAGGCGGGAGCTCGGCAATGGATTCCCCGGATAGCAGAATATCCCCCGCTGGGCTTGGTGCCGTTATATCTGGAGGAACATTCAAATACTCCGATTTTCAGGCAGATGCTTCCCCCTCTCCGCCCCCCCCCCCCCCGAGTTGTGTGCAGGGCTAGTAACTCCTCTATGGACGTGGCCTTAGCCAGCATGCGCACACAGAAATCTGGGTTTGTTATCCAAATGGGTGTGGGTGAAGTGTTTAAGACATTGTTAGTCAGGAGGGGTGTGTACTCTGGTTTAGGGAACGATGGCTCGAGGAGCGGAGCCTTTGTTCATCCCAGACTCTTAGTAGTCTTTCTCTGTGGTAGGTATCAGGCCGGCCCTGGGAGCCGTTGCTGGGTATTGGCCCTGTCGGCATGATTCCTGGTGGTCATTTTGAATTTCCCATTGCGCTTAAGCCTGCACCTTTGGCTGTGCTTGAAACACTTTGTCACGGGAGACCATGACAATTACACCGGGGGATCTGTACACTAGACAGAACTGCAGAGTTGAACAAAAGGGAATGCATTAGAACATTTCACAAACCTCTAGTACAGGTCTGCACAACTCCAGTCCTCGAGGGCCGCAAACAGGCCAGGGTTTCAGGATATCACAGTATGACTGAGACACTAATTGAGCCAGTTGTGCTGAAGTAGGGATATCCTGAAAATCTGGCCTGTTTGTGGCCCTCGACGACTGGAGTTGTGCAGACCTGCTCTAGTACATAAAACATATACACAAACTCGCCCAACGCGGGGAACAACAAACAACCTAAAGTCCTACGTGTGGGGACATCTGTCTTGAATATTTACCCTCATCCACATTCCCAAATTTGTGCCACTGTCCTTGGTAGTATGGGCAGCACTGGTTTGCTCTCCATGAGCCAGCATTTTCAAAGTTTCTTCCATTGCTTCCCTCCGGATCACCCATTAACGACTTTGAATATGTAATGTGTCCACTTTGGCTTTCTGATAACTCTGGGGCCAAAGCCGTGTTCCCACTTGTATATCCCTCGGTCACCATTCACCACCATGGAGGAAGAAGAGGGCCGGCTAATCCCAGGGCGGATAGTCTTCAGGGTCCAATCAGTGAGTGAAGGCTCGCCTGCATCGGACCAATCCTTAGTGACGGCGGGTTACAAGACTTCCAGTACAGCCCACAGGGGCATGCTTAAGTTTAGCGGGGTATTTGAATGGACCAATGGGAATCACAACAACAGGGCACATTCCCGGCAACGGTTCACTATGTCCTCTCAAAAGCCCCTGAAGGTTTAGGCAACTCAGTGTCTGGACCAAACACTTATACCCCTGCGGGGAGCCACTTTTCCCACACCTGAGTCCAGAGCCCTGCCACGCTTGATAATATTTCAGGCCACTCGCCTTATCTTGCCCAAGATCTCTTGTGTTTAGATTGGATACTGATATACCAATTATCCGCACATTTAACATATTTAACATCGGTTAACTCCTGGTTCCAAAAGTGCTGAATCCAGGCTACAACATATAACATCATTACAATGTAGCCACAGTATACAGATATGTGACTACGGGCGGGCCCCGCTAATACGGCAAGTTCTGCTCTACGGACCCTAACCGGATATTTTCTGTGCATATGCAGACCTGCACATCCACCTTCTGCGCATGCGTGACCTCAGCAGCCCCCATTCTGTGCATGCGCAGACATGGCGGCCCCCTTCTCTGTACCACAGTATCAGCGGAACACTGGAAAGTGGGGCCCTACTGTATTCATACATGAATAAATATAGCATATTATTGACAGGTAGGGATAATGGCGTGTTTGACCTTTATTAAAGAGCAGCCACATTTACCCCTACTGTCATAGTCTCTTTGTCAGGCTAACATATTTCTTATTACAAGAGCATTTGATAATATAAACCACATATGTGGTGTTGCAGTTCAAATGGCATTATGTCTTCATGTTCTCAATGTGCTGTTCTTCTGTCTCTGTAACATCTTAAATTAAAGTGAATGTCTATGTTAGGGTTCTGGTCCTGGCTTTGGCTGCAATTCACCCTTACAAGCATTCAGAGCTTCCAGACAAAGGCCTCCCTATACTTGGCAATTGGAATCACCTGGGTCTGGACTCACACTGCAGTCTGCTTCTTGCTGCCTGCTATGCAGCTCTGTCCCTATTGGCTGCCTATGCTATTTAGGGTCAGCCCTTCCCCCAGGAAGTGGCTGAGCATAATCATTTCTTGGTGTTACTGTGCTGACCACAAGCTCCTTTGCTTGTCTCTTCTTTGCCTTCCTGTGCTTAAGCTTCCTGTATCCTGGAGCCTCCTTTGTCCAGAGTCCATTCCTGTGCCGAATCCCCTGTGCTGAAGCTTCCTTGTTCTCTTAAGTCTTTGCCTTGTTTACGCTGCAGCATCTATGCTGGAGCACCCTTGCCAAAGCCCTTCCTGTTGGTCTGAGGACCTCCTGTGCTGGACCCCCTGCACTGCAGGATTCCTGTCCCGGAGACCTCCCTTTGCACTGCAGTGCCTATGCTGAAACCCTACGCTGACGCTCTTCCTGATGCTGACCCCGGTCTGTGACCTCAAACTATGCTCCTATTGTCACGCTTGTGCTCGCCACAAACCAAGACCGGACAGCGGTGCTGAGGTGGGGATGTGAATACACCGACCTTAGGCCACAAAGCCTGTTCTGGATTGCACAGTTCGTAGTCGTTCATAGCAGGTTCAGGGCTGGAGAGGCCAGGGTAATCCTTTGACACGCATGGGTCTTGGTTGGAGACAGTAGAAAAATTGTTATCCAAGCAGGGGTTCGGCAACAGGAAATCAGGTGCGCTCCACTTTAGCGTAGGAGCAGCAGCAGTGCGGGAGTGGCCTCTGTGCGAGGAGTGGGAATGGCCCATGGTACCGGTCGCAGCAAAGGGAGAAGGAGGCCGGAACAGGCACACCTCCGGGCAGCGTTGGCGAACCAACGCTTCAGCACGGAAGTCCAAAACAGGCCTCTATGAGGCGAGAGCAGCAGACCTTGGACTCAGTAGGCAGACCTCTGCTATGGGAAAAGGCAGCAGGTCACAGGAACAGGGATCAGGAACAAGAATACAGGAACAGGGCGGCCAAACAGGTAGCTTGTGGCAAACACAGTAAC
Organism: Ascaphus truei; assembly: GCF_040206685.1. Lineage (NCBI taxonomy): Eukaryota > Metazoa > Chordata > Amphibia > Anura > Ascaphidae > Ascaphus > Ascaphus truei. The sequence continues at coordinate 695,815 of NW_027453839.1, read as the reverse complement.
ATCCTAAGTGAAAGGACTATGATCGGCACTGAGGCAGTGTGAGAGCACAGTATAAGAAGGCCAGCGGGCTAATCCCAGGAGAGAGGTGTGAGGGCATTCCTCCACTGAGAGCACCGAGGCAGGACGGCAGTAATTGTGAGGGGAGGTTATCTGGAAACAGCACAGTTCTGTAAAGAAAGGGTTTCCACCAAACCCAGAAACGGATTCCTTACAGTACCCCCTCCCCTTTCAGTTGAGGACTCTGGGCGAACAGGACCACTCATAGATCTGGGAGACATATCATTGTTCCTGAACTGTCTTGGCGAGGAGTAGATCCATAATCCCACAAATCATTGGCAAGCACCATCTTTAGATCAGAGAGCAGTAGCACTGCAATTCTTGGTATATGGAAAGCAACACAAAATGTCTTGGAAATCCAGAGCTGTGGAAAAGTAGGTGATTCCCGAACAGGGAAGTCCAAAGGACACCAGCCAGGTGCCCGGTCCCTAGTAATAGTCCGAGAATATAGGACAAAAACACTGATTGTTGGTCGGATATAGCAGAGAGGCCTTCTGGACAGGCAATGTTTTTGCTGGAATCGGTACGTAGAAGCTTGAGAAAATCTTTTGCTCCCCAGGAATTCCGGACCGTGGTTAGCAAGGGTATAGGGCTGGAGGGTTCACTGCAAGATATTGACGCAACCCCTTTGGTACAGTCCTGGCCCGTTCCCCCAAAGAAGTCAAAAGTGGAGGTTATTGTGTTTAAGTAGTTTCCTGCCGTGGCACTGGCAAACGATAGGTCAGCATTCCTGGGCATCTGAGGTCTAGGAAGCATCCGGTCCGAAAGCTGGACATCCTGGAAGGGAGCAGTAGGCACCAAAGAACAAGCAGAGAAAAGCATGCCCGTATTCACCGTGGGAGGGCAAGAAACAGGAACGGACACCACAGGGGTGAAACAGTCCAATAGGTTTGTTTCAATCTTTGGCGAGGGCAACATGAAATCCAGAGGAAACACCTCAGCCGCCACACGGGGCCCTGCGGGCATAGGATCTGCTAGCAAAGTGAGAAAGCTTGGATCCATACAGACTTTATCCGGTACAGCAGGAAGCAAGGTGAGCAGTAAACCTGATTTAGAAACAGAAGTCTTGTATTTAGAACTGGGTATTTCAAGCACAGAGGAAGGATCGGGAGAACATGAACTTGACTGAGGAGTGGAAGTCCCAGAGTCAGAGGCTTCACGCGATACTGTAGGAGAGACAGTATCAGATATCTCTGTTTCGAACACAGGGTCCTTGAAAGCAGTAGATACATTAGGTACTAGCGAAACCTCACTGGAAGGTAAGCCTGAGTTTGCAGCTGAAGTAGAGCGATCTGTAGTAGGTACCCCAAATATTGTGGAAAATTCAGAAAAGTGTAACTCGGTTTTGAACCCTGGGTCCTTTGAATCTGTAGGATAAACAGGCACTACAGAAGATTCCAAGAGAGATAACCCTTAATTGGTTGTAGCAGCCATGTAGTCTGTAGCGGATACCTCAAATGCTGTGGGAAAAACAGCGAGAGAGTATTATCTGAGGAGTCGGAATGCCAGACTCTAAGGCTAAGCGTGGAGTTATAGGGAAGTTAGGAAGAAAAAAGCGTTCTCAGCAGTGAGGAGCTTAAAGTCATTCTTGGTTATCACAGAAGCTGCAGGAAAATCAGTGGAGAAACAGTTTGTTCCTGAACCGAAGGATTGAACAGCAACAGTGGTTATACAGGCATACCCCGCATTGACGTACGCAATGGGACCGGAGCATGTATGTAAAACGAAAATGTACTTAAAGTGAAGCACTACCTTTTCCCTCTTATCGATGCATGTACTGTAATGCAATCGTTATAAATATACATGCATAACTGATGTAAATAACGCATTTGTAACAGGCTCTATAGTCTCCCTGCTTGCGCACAGCTTCGGTACAGGTAGGGAGCTGGTATTGCTGTTCAGGATGTGATGACTGGCGCATGCGTGTGCTGCCGTTTGCCTATTGGGCGATATGTACTTTCTCACGAGTGTACTTAAAGTGAGTGTACTTAAAGCGGGGTATGCCTGTACTAAGTACAGCACCGGAGTCCGAGGAAGGTATACTGGACACTGCCGAGAGTACTTGAGGAGTCAGACTGGGTGTTTCCATGGGGTCCAAGGACATTGTGCTTGTCTCTGAAATGGGTGGTTGGGAAATAGCAGAAACCGGACCGAACACTTCAATTAAATCGGAGGAGATGGTGCTTGTCTCAGATGAGGGTGATTGGGAAGTGACCGGAACTGCTCTAGACTCTTCAATGGAATCAGAGGACATTGTGCTTGTCTCTGAAGTGGGAGTCAGGGGGTCCGTAATCGATAAGTCAGAACCTGGAGGAGTCTGCGTGGCACAGGTTAACACACAAAATGCTGGAGAATCCTTAGAAGCAATAAGGGGAGACTCAGAGGGTACTAAAGGATAAGAGGCAGAAAAGCTGATCTCTGAAGGGATAGCCTGAGGGGCAGTAACAGGGGAGCTAATCACTGTAAAAGGTTCCAAGGAGACAGACTTAGTCAAGGACAGGAATAGCAACAGTCTGAGACATAGGAGGAATAGCATTGGTGACAGGCGTATCACATACTACTCAAGGGGCAGAGACAGGGTGACCTGCTTTTACATCAGGAATTTTAGCAGTCGCACAGGTTAACACCGGAAGTGCTGGAGAATTCTTAAATGCAGTGAGAGGGAATTGAGGGTTTAAATGAGTGAAAGGGAAATCGGACTTGGAAACCTGATCCTCCACTGCTGGCAGGGAAGGCTCCGATCCCACTAAGGGAACAGACACAGGTACGCTGACCTTTGAAGTGGTAGCTAGAGAAACAGCAAAAGGGGGACCAACCGCCGTGGGTGGCTCCAAGGAAGGAGATTTAGAGTCTAAAGCAGGATTTTCAACTCTCTGGGAAACTGGAGGGGTATTACTAGATACCATAAACGTTTGAGAGGGGGGAATCTGTGTGCTGGTTCATGGCTACGGCGGATTCATGGGTATTCCTTTTAGATTGGCCTAAAGTTTCAGAAGAACTCAGTGGCCGGAACTTTAGCTGGGACAGTGGGATGAAAGCAATGAACTTCAGGGGTGGCATAATGTGCAATGTCTGCCTTTAAAACCAGGGGTAGAGAACTATCAAGGGTTAACGCAGGCAGTGCCTGAGAGTCAGAGAAAAGGGAATCTGACTTTGAAACTGGGGGCATAGAAGGTTCATCTTCTGGTGCTGGGAACATAACATTGGCGTGGGGCTTACAAGAATACACAGAGGGAGGCTCAAAGGTTTCACTAGCAGGGGTTAAAGCAGGCAGTACATGAGTCAGAGGAATGAGAGGTAGAATCAAAACCAGGGATCGTGGCCAACTTCTCTTTTGGCTTAAGAGGGAAAACATCAGCTTGGTAATTTTCAGGAGGAGGGGGTACCTCCAAAGGTTTAGTAACAGGACTAACAGTGCCGGGGAACCATCCAGAAATAGCGTAGCTGGCGAGAGGGTCACCCTTTTTTTTATGCACTGATCCAAAGCTAAGGACAGTTCTTGGATCATACTTTGAACCTGCAGCAGGTGCGCATAATTCCTTTTCTCCCAGGTAACAGGGGAATCAGGAGACAGGACACAGGAGAGCAGGGTCTGTTTGAACTCCCTAAGGTGCTGGGCCTTAATATGGAGATCTTTATGGAGCAGTCTTTCAGGCGGAGTTAGACCTTCATACAGGGACGGGATTTCAGGCGGGGGCATTCTTTCAAACAGGAACCGGTCTGCAGATAGTATTTCAGGCACGAGCATTCCCACCCTCACCACAGGGAGGTCCGAGTTTGTGGGGTCGAGCATACTGTCACGCTTGTGCTCGCCACAAACCTAGACCGGACCGCGGGACTGAGGTGGGATGTGAATAAACAGACCTTAGGCCACGAAGCTGGTTCTGGATTGTGCAGTTCGTAGTCGTTCATAGCATGGTCAGGGCTGGAGAGGCCAGGGTAATCCTTTGACACGCCAGGAAATCGGGTGCGCTTCAGCATAGGAAAAGCAGCAGCGCGGGAGTGGCCTCTTCGCAAGGAGTGGGAACGGCCCATGGTTCCGGTCACAGCAAAGAGAGAAGGAGGTCGGAACAGGCACACCGCTGGGCAGCGATGGCAAACCAGCGCTTCAGCACAGGAGTCCAAAACAGGCCTCGGTGAGGCGAGAGAGCAGCAGACCTAGGACTCAGTAGGCAGAACTCTGCTATGGGAAAAGGCAGCAGGTCACAGGAACCAGGAACAAGAATACAGGAACAGGGCGCCAAAAAAGATAGCTTGTGGCAAACACAGTAACATTCTAAGAGAAAGAACTATGCTCGGCACTGAGGAAGTGTGAGAGCAGAGTATAAGAAGGCCAGCGAGAGAGGTGTGAGGGCATTCCTCCAATGAGAGAGCACCAAGACAGGGTGACACTAATTGCCAGCACAGGTGGATGTGAGGGGAGGTTGTCTGGAAACAGCACAGTTCTGTAAGGAAAGGGTTTCCACCAAACCCAGGAACAGATTCCTTACACCTATGCCGCCTGCCCTAACCCCGGCCTGGATATATATTGTTAACCCTGACTTCTCCAATCCTTACCCGGCTACGTTTGACCACGGAATTCGCACTCCGGACCCATCTTTGTGGTCTAAGGTTGGTGTATAACCATCCCCACCTCAGCCCTGCAGTCCAGTCCAGGTATGTGGCGAGCACAAACCTGACAGTCTACTACTTTGCATAATACACTTGTATGTTTCCCTGAAGATCCTGGCAGACTTACATGGTCACTCTACCTTATAATTTCAATACTATTTTTTCTGGTGTCCTTTGCAAGAATTGTGGCAGGGTGAGCGTGCACTTTCAGAGAGAGATATGTGGGTCTGAATACCAGAATCCTTGTCTAAATGAAATAATATCTGGAGGCTGAAAAAAAAGTGGAAGCTCTGAAGAAGTAAACGTGGAAGCAGACTTGTGAGAGACGAAATGTGACCACTAAGTTTAGAGTTGTGTATCTGAGGCTCTGAATTTTGTCAGCCTCCAGATTGTGCTACTAGCTAAGATTGTGCTACTGGCTAGAGCCACAAACAAGTGATCTAAACATCCGGGCCTTAGAGCCAGGATTTACAAGCATAAAGGCCCTTCTCAAAGTCAAACACAATGTCCATAAAAAGCTTTGTCACATTGGACCTTCTATAGGTGAATCTCAACTCTCTAAACATTGAATAAAAGTCTGAGGCAAGAAGACTTCCATTTTACCCAACCAACAGTGGTGTGAATATGTATGGTATCCTTTGTGTGGTTATTAGACACTTTGGGGCCTATTCACTAAACTTTGATAAGTTCAGTGCATTGCTGAACGAGTTTGCATTTTTGTTTGAGTCTATAGATGTAAGGCTGCCTGTCTATATGCCAGGGGTCCCAAACGCGCACCAAGATTCCTGTCAAGCATTTGTGGGTGGCCGTGACTAGCCATTTCATAGATCAGGGGTCGCAAACACGTTGATCGTGAGCTACGGGTAGCTTGCCGGCTGCCAGTGAGTAGCTTGCCGCAGTGCCGCCAACAGCTGTTGTGCTTCTTGCTCTTTCCTTCTGCTCCAGACGTCGGGCACAACTTCCGCATCTGTGACACTGGAGGCCACCCCCAAGGTAATTGTGTGTTTGTATGTTAATTGGTTGCTGCCTGCTACTCTCCTGGACTCTCAAGTGGGCGCCTTGGACACAAAAAGGTTGGGACCACATGTGTAGTGAAAAATAGGGTAAATGCTGCACACCATAAAATGAAGGGAAAAAAATCTGATACTAATATCTGTGGTCCTGGTTCCACGGACAGCCTGCCAATAATCCAGAATGAATCAAAACTAATGTAGCTGAAACATAGCACTATGGATTTTCATCAAGCTAAATGTATTGTGCCAAAACGAAACACATTGTTTCTGCCTCTAACTGGCCTTTCACTTGATAAAAGCCAGTTTGAGGCCTAAACATTGTGTTTCCTTTTGGCACAATAAATGTTACTTGATGAAAATCTGTAATGCTCTGATTCATCTACATTAGTTTGGACCCCAAGTGTAGGACATTCAAGTACCAGCAAACATGCCATGACTCATTGACTAGAATTGGCTGCAACGTGTCTTCAGGCACCAGAATGTGTCATATGGCCTGTCACAAGAGACCAGAACTTATCACTGTGACCAGACAGGACAAAGCAGTTCAATAAATGTTTATATTCCAGCCAGAGCCAGCAACCTCAAAACAAAAAACATAATTGAGCTATTCTCACTAAAACAGGGGCATACGGAAGGGATCTGAGCTGGCTAGGTGCTGAGCACCACATTGAAGGCTTACCCGGGACTTGCTTCCACTCTCTGTTGAGGCAAATATCGTCTAGACTTCTCTGGTAGAATTTGCAGCAGAGACCTTTCAAAAGTAATGCTTAATAGTCCTGCTCTCCACTTCTTCTCTGTCAAGATACAGTTCATAGTACAAAAGTTCTTTTGAATGTCCCACTGGGTTAGACTTCCAGGCCCATGTTTGGGTGTCTCCAGCACAGTCTTGGAGCTCACCGCTTAGTTCACTTCGACGGCAAGATCAGAGTGAACTATGGAATGCTGATTGGGTTCCCCTTTCATAGATTCCCTGCTTCCATAGGAAATCATGGTAGAATTGCAGGTCACCAATCAGTAGGTGAGGGTTCATCTGTAATTGACCAATCAGATGAGGTGGGGCTAAGAGATGTAAGGGCCTCTGGAGAGAAATACAAATAGCAGCACCTATCAGGGTGGACTCAGCAATGGCTTCCCCCAGCTGGCTGTTATGATGTCTCCCCCTTGGCTGGCACCACTCTGGCTGGGGAGGTAACAAAATGTTATACTTTTATGGTGGATGCCCCCCCCCCCCCCAGTCAGATGTCCGCCAATTGCCACTCTCCTTTCTTTCTACACTTCACCTGCTCCTCGAGTCACAGCAGCAGCCATTTTCCCCAAACATGTGGGCTGCACAAAGGGTTTCTCATCCCCACATGCCCAGACTTTGGATATGCTTAACTGTTGCATAAAGAAACAAAAAAAAAATATTTCTACACTTGCAGTTGAATAAAGAGTATATTTTACATAGGATGCATAGGCTTCCGGGCTTGTAACAACAGGGTAGCTAACGTGTCTGATGGTTAGATGAGCTCCAGGTAAGGACGAGCCCCAGGTATTAACCTTTATTATACTTGTGTGTGTGTATTATAGTACAGTATATGCAAGTGATACAATGCTAGATAAAAAAACATCTCTAAATCCTCTCATTGAAGCCTTTGCTGTGTGTATTATAATATATGCAAGTGATACAATGCTAGGTAAAAACTATCTTTGAATCCTGTTTCATCCTACCCTTAATTAAATTAAGCATTGAAACCTAGGCAGGGAACACCCTGTGTAGAAAACCTTCTGTTTGAATGTGCCTCAGATGTGCTAATTAAGCAGACAAAAGTTTAAAAGGAAGTTCAGAAGAAGTGGACACCCCCAACTGGCCCTGATTCCTGCATTTGAATTACGCTGGAAATGAGGATGTCATCTATACCAGACTGCATCATTACTGCTGTGATGCTGCCTTTACCATTTATATTTGCTGTGTGTTCACTTCTTCTCATATTATGCACTTCTTTTTACCAGCCTCAGTATGTCTCTAACTCCATTCATATATCTCCATCTCTCCTTCCTTTACCACTTCTCTGTTCACAGGAACTCCTTTCTTACCTGCGTCCTCTGACACCACACAGCTATATCCCCTGCACTAAAAAACACCCCTACAAATCATCCTCACACATCCTCTTTCTATCCATGCTTCTCCTCCTTGCTTCTGGGGATATCTCTCCCAATCCTGGTCCCTGCCTTATTCCTACATGCTCTCGTCCTCACCTGCCAATTACAACCTCTACTCCTTCTGGTGTGAACCCCTCCAACCTCATATCCATCCCCTGCCACCCTCCCTCCTCTCCCCCTTTCTCCTGTGCCCTTTGGAATGCTTACTCCCTTACTAACAAGTGCCTCTCTGTACATGACTTCTTTCTCTCTCACTCTGCTCCTATTTGCTATAACTGAGACCTGGCTCACTCAGTCTGACTCTGCTCTGGAAGCTGCACTCTCCTATGGTGGCCTTTCTTTCTCCCACACTCCGTGTCCTGACGGCAGGGGTGGAGGCGTGGGACTCCTGCTCTCTCTCTGCCGTTACCGAACCATTCCTATTCCTCCATCTCTTGCTTTTTCCTCCTTTGAAGCTCACTCTGTCCAGATCTTTTCCCCCTGTCCATGTGGCGGTCATCGCCCACCTACCTCTACTCACCCCCCTTCTGCCTTTCTCACTTTGAATCCTGGCTCTCTTTCTCTCCTCAGACTCCCCTGTTCTTCTCCTTGGGGACTTCAATTGTCATATTGATGGCCCCTCTCTCCCTTGGACATCCCACTTTCTCTCTCTAACCTCTTCTTTTGGCCTTCAACAGTGGTCTGCAGCCAGCACCCACAAGGATGGCCACTACTTAGACCTGGTTTTCACTAAAAACGTCTCTCCGATTTCTCCATTTCCTCTTTTCCTCTCTCTGGCCATCACCTCATCTGATTCTATCTCGCTTCTCCCTTTCTCCACCTCCATCTAACCCCCGGTTCTGCAGAAACCTGCGCTCTATTCACTTACCTGACTTTGAATCCACGTTACACTCCTCTCTCAGCTCTGCTACAGACCCTGACAACCTGGTCAGGAACTACAACTCTGCCTTGTCCTCCTCTCTTGATCTACTTGCCCTGCTTTCTCTCTGCCGCCCTCGCCCTTTTAACCCTAGACCCTGGCTAAACTCCCACATGCTGTGTTCCTCCACTCGTTCCTCTGAACGCCTCTGGATTAAATCTCATACTCTCGCAGACTTCCTTCACTACAAATTTATGCTATCCTGTTTAAACTCTGCCCTCTCGGAAGCTAAACATGTCTACTTTTCTTAACTAAACCCAAAATGCACAAGTCTAACCCACGCCGACTGTTCTCTGTCTTTGATGCTCTACTCAAACCACCCTCAGCTGCCTCTCCTTCCTCCATCTCCGCTCAGGACTTTGCTGACTATTTTAAGGAAAAGGTAGAATCCATATGTCAGAACATCCCCTCTGTTACTTCCTCCCATCCTACACCTCTTTCTAACTCTCCTCCTGCCTTCCTTGACTCTTTTTCCACTGTCTCAGAGGAGGATGTGTCGCTGTTGATCGCTTCTTCTCCCTCTACCATTTGCTCTCTTTACCGCATTTCCTCCCATCTCCTAAAACCTCTTGGTCCTACTATAATCCCTACACCCACACACATGTTTAAATCCTCCCTCTGCTCTGGAACCTTTCCATCCTCCAAACATGATACAGTTATGCCATTACTCAAAACAGCAAGCTTGACCCTACCTGTCTTTCTAACTATCGACCTGTCTCCCTTCTGCCTTTTGCCTCTAAACTCCTTGAACATCTTGTATTCTCTTGCTTGCTCCATTTTCTCAACACCTATTCTCTCCTAAACCCTCTACAATCTGGCTTCCACACTGCTCACTCCATGGAAACAGCCCTCACTAAAATAGCTGATGACCTCCATGTCCGTGCTGCCAAAGACAGAGGTCATTACACTCTGCTCATATTACTCGACCTCTGCAGCATTTGACACCGTGGACCACCCTCTTCTCCTCCACATTCTCCATACTCTTGGTATTCGGAACAAAGCTCTATCCTGGATCTCATCCTACCTCTCCCATGGTACTTTCAGTGTCTCTTCTGGTAACACCTCCTCCTCTATTGATCTCTCTGTGGGGGTACCCCAGAGCTCTGTACTGGGACCTCTTTTCTCTGTACACACTCTCTCTAGGTGACCTAATAACATCTTTTGGGTTTAAATATGACCTCTATGCTGACGACACACACATGTACTTTTCCACACCCGACCTTACACCTGCTGTACAAACCAAAGTTGCTGAATGTCTCTCTGCTATATCATCCTGGATGGCCCTCTGCCGCCATAAACTCAACATGGCAAAAACCGAACTCCTCATACTTCCTCCCAAACCTGGCCCTACTACCTCCTTCCACATTACTGTTGGAACTATGATCATTCACCCAGTAGCCCAAGCACGCTGCCTAGGGGTCACACTCGACTCCATCCTCACATTCGCCCCTCACATTCAAAACATATCTAAAACTTGTTGCTTTTTCCTCTGCAATATAACAAAAATATGCCCTTTCCTCTGTTGCTCGACTGCTAAAACTCTGACTCAGGCCCTCATTCACTCCCGTCTTGATTACTGTAACCTGCTGTCTGGCCTTCATGCCTCTCACCTGTCTCCACTACAATCTATCCTAAACGCTGCTGCCAGAATCACTCTACTCTTTTCTAGATCTGTCTCAGAATCTCCCCTCATGAAATTGCTCTCCTGGCTTCCAATCAAATCCCACATCTCACACTCCATTCTCCTCCTCACTTTTAAAGCTTTACATTCTTCTGCCCCTCCTTACATCTCAGCCCTAATTTCTCGTTATGCACCATCCAGACTCTTGCGTTCTTCTCAAGGATGCCTTCTTTCTATCCCCTTTGTATCTAAAGCCCTCTCCCGCCTTAAACCTTTTTCACTGACTGCCCCACACCTCTGGAATGCCCTTCCCCCTCAATACCCAACTAGCACACTCTCTATTCACCTTAAGACACACTTGCTTAAAGAAGTGTATGAATAGCACTGTGGATATTACTGGACACATGTTACGTAAAGCTTAGCCCCCTGCAGACGCACTTACCAGACTTCCCTCCTACTGTCTCTGTATGTTCTCCCTATTTACCAATTAGACTGTTAGCTCCCCGGAGCAGGGACTCCTCTTCCTTAATGTTACTTCATGCCTGTAGCACTTATTCCCATGACCTGTTATTTATATTATCTGTTATTTATTTGATTACCACATGTATTGCTACTGTGAAGCGCTATGTACATTAATGGTGTTATATAAATAAAGACATACAATACAATACTTGTTCCTGGGTATCTTTCTGTCACACCTCCCCCTCTAACCCAAGAGTTCATGGTAAAGACCCCCCCCCCCCCCCCAAGATTAAGGCCAACTGGGGCTCCAGAGTCATCCTCTGCAGTATACCTGGAAGTCCAAGTCCTCTGGGGTTTTGGTACCAGGCTCGGGACCGTGCTAGGACCCTATGGCACCCACAGTCTACTGGTGGGCCTGGGTGAACCCCTGGTTTATCCAGGTACGCAGACTCTTGGGATCAGCATGGGCAGCATGGGAGTTGATCCTGGTAGGGTTCAGGATTTATCTCCTACTGATTTGAGACAATCTCCCCTGGTATAGAGCAGGGTGTTACAGTTGTGATTGGGGCCGCTGGAAGGTCCTTTGGAACATACAGAAATAATTTCCCAAATCAGAACCGAGCAGCATATCAGTATTGAGACGGGGCAGCACACCTACCTTGCAGATACCATTGCCAATGGCCCAGTCCAAGTACTACTGGGCAGTACCACACACAAATGTACCGGGGCACAGGATGAGAGATTTGACTGGGCCTCACCCCCATGTAAGTAGCCTTACAAGAACCCCCATCCTTTTCAGACATTGCAAGCCCCCTTTACTATTCCGCCCTTTCGTACCTCTTTGTGGGCCCCCTCCTCTCCCCATGTATTTCTCTTCCCCAATCTGTCTCTCTTCACTCACTCTCCCCCCTCCACTATGATTAAATTAACCCCCTCTACCTCAATCCCCCGTACACACACAATACTGGTACAACCACCTACCTCACAATAATACCCCCACACCCAAAATGCAATACTCTCCCACACTCAAAATACAATACCCCCCACAAACCCAGCATACAATACTTTGCCACACCCAAAGTACAATACAACCCACCCCCAAAAAACATACCCCCCACACACACCACAATACAATACCCCTCCTCACACACACAAAATACAATACCACCCCTCCACACATCCAAAGGCAGTGCTGGGTTTAAATGTCGTGCTTCAGGAAGACAGACAGCCTCATCTTGGGGTGTCTTTGGCACAGCCTTGCTTAAGACTTATTTGTACCTCTGTGATGTGGCAAGGGTAACCAGGCTATATAATAACGGCTAAGCCCTCTGGTTGCCTTGGGTCCCTGGCAGCTACCTATCCCTGTAAGGCAATTGGCCAGGTATCTTTGCATGAAAAGTTAAATTGACCCCTGCTTTTCACTTTCCATGTTCCCTTTACCCCAGACTCATGACAGTTTCTGTGTGTATGTTTTAGGTAGGATATTTGGGTAAGAATGCAATTATTTTGTTTGTAGGAGTTTGGGGAGACCTGAGCTACCGGTAGTACCTTTATTCTACCCGTGAGCAGGCATGATTTGCCTGTACACGTGCAAAATTACATCTGGGCTGCCCCGTGTGCCCCAGACTCCAGGTTTTCGAGCCCTGATATCTCACTCCTATATCCCTAACAGCCATGAGTCTCCCCATGCATTAAAATATGTTTTATGTTTCATACATGTATTTTAAGGCTCTTTGCAGTCAGACAGGGCAGCTGCTTAAGGTGCCAGCAAGTCTGCATAATGTCTGTAGTTCAAAGAGGAGACAGGATGTTGAGAGGTGTTGTGGTGCTAAGTGGACGGGGCAGGGCGGAGTACTGAGTCTGGAGAACAGAGACAAACTGTGGGGAGGATCCTCTGGCCTGCCAGACTTAATGGAGCCTACTCAGTAGGTGGCAATGGGTTGACTGGGGCAAGTGGAAGTATGTTGGTGCATTTCCCATTGGCCAATTCATATGTCCTGTCCCCCACATCCCGAACTGGCATGGCATGCACCCTCCTCTAATGTCAGCCAAGAGATGAGCCCCTGTTTCTATTTTCTAGTGGAATAGGGTTTCCACGCTCTGATTGGTCGCTCCTCCTAACACCATGCTAAGTATAGCTTAGTGGAGTGTATGTAAGGAGATGAGCAAGGCAGAGAACCAGACCATCCAGGGACTTGTGTCGATGAAGGTAAGGTGGGCTTTTCAAAGTTACTCTTTTCGAAAAAGCAGATGAACTGGGGGTATATTCCAGTCAGGGTAAGCCCACTCCAAGCGGGCGCCCAGCACTTAGGAAAGTGTACATTACCCCCCAGACCTCCATTAAGTGTGCTTTTGTTGTCTGTCTATTGTGTATATCTTCTTGTTGTACGCAGGTTTTCCAAAATAAACTCCATTTTGTTTCTACTACTCAGTTTTGCCTAATGTATGATCAATGAACAAATATAAAAGTTGTTACAAGTATCTGGTCTCCCATGACAACCTCTCCACGCTAGCCTGAGCGAAGTCTCTAGAGCTGAGGTCGGCTGCCCTTTTTACAGATTCCCAGCCTCCATGGGAAATCATGGAGAACAGGGCAGAACTGATCACAGCTCAGATACCGTGAGTTGGGCCAATCACAGCACGATGGGCAATCTGGGCGGCGAGTATGATGGGGAGGCTGAGGTAAGGAGGGTGGAATTATAAACCAAAAATGAAAAATGCTCTTACCTGCCAATGTTCTCAATGCTGACCCGATATCTCTTTATACGCCTCTCTGTGTGGGCAGACTGGCACCCAGATAGGAGGTCGACCAATCCCCACTCTTTTGTCATTAACACATTACTCAAAAACAGCAAGCTTGACCCTACCTGTCTTTCTAACTATCGACCTGTCTCCCTCCTGCCTTTTGCCTCAAAACTCCTTGAACGTCTTGTACTCTCTCGCTTGCTCCATTTTCTCAACACCTATTCTCTCCTAGACCCTCTACAATCTGGCTTCCTCACTGCTCACTCCACGGAAACAGCCCTCACTAAAATAACTGACGACCTCCATGCTGCCAAAGACAGAGGTCATTACACTCTGCTCATATTACTCGACCTCTCTGCAGCATTTGACACAGTGGACCACCCTCTTCTCCTCCACATTCTCCATACTCTTGGTATTCGGAACAAAGCTCTATCCTGGATCTCATCCTACCTCTCCCATCATACTTTCATTGTCTCTTCTGCTAACATTTCCTCCTCCTCTATTGATCTCTCTGTGGGGGTACCCCAGGGCTCTGTACTGGGACCTCTTCTCTTTTCTCTGTACACACTCTCTCTAGGTGACCTAATAACATATTTTGGTTTTAATTATCACCTCTATGCCGACGACACACAAATATACTTTTCAACACCTGACCTTACACCTGCTGTACAAACCAAAGTTTCTGAATGTCTCTCTGCTATATCATCCTGGATGGCCCTCCGACGCCTTAAACTCAACATGGCTAAAACATAGCTCCTCATACTTCCTCCCAAACCTGACCCTACTACCTCCTTCCACATTACTGTTGGAACTACAATCATTCACCCAGTAGCCCAAGCACGCTGCCCAGGGGTCACACTCGACTCCTCTCTCATATTCGCCCCTCACATTCAAAACATTTCTAAAACTTGTCGCTTTTTCCTCCGCAATATAACAAAGATACGCCCTTTCCTCTGTTGCTCGACTGCTAAATCTCTGACTCAGGCCCTCATTCTCTCCCGTCTTGATTACTGTAACCTCCTGCTGTCCGGCCTTCCTGCCTCTCACCTGTCTCCCCTACAATCCATCCTAAATGCTGCTGCCAGAATCACTCTGCTCTTTCCTAGATCTGTCTCAGCATCTCCCCTCATGAAATCCCTCTCCTGGCTTCCGATCAAATCCCACATCTCACACTCCATTCTCCTCCTCACTTTTAAAGCTTTACATTCTTCTGCCCCTCCTTACATCTCATCCCTAATTTCTCATTATGCACCATCCAGACTCTTGCGTTCTTATCAAGGATGTCTTCTTTCTATCCCCTTTGTATCTAAAGCCCTCTCCCGCCTTAAACCTTTTTCACTGACTGCCCCACACCTCTGGAATGCCCTTCCCTTCAGTACCCCGACTAGCACCCTCTCTATCCACCTTTAAGACCCACCTTAAGACACACTTGCTTAAAGAAGCATATGAATAGCACTGTGGATATTCTGAACACATGATACATAAAGCTTGGCCCCCTGCAGACACTCTTACGAGAACTCCCTCCTACTGTCTCTGTACGTTCTACCTACCTACCAATTAGACTGTAAGCTCCTAGGGGCAGGGATTCCTCTTCCGAATTATTACTTTTATGTCTAAAGCACTTATTCCCATGATCTGTTATTTATATTATCTGTTATTTATTTGATTACCACATGTATTACTACTGTGAAGCGCTATGTACATTAATGGTGCGATATAAATAAAGACATACAATACAACACACTCGTGGAACCAGATAAACCCAGATATTTGGATGTATTGGCTGGGTAAGTGTATTACCAGCCTAGCATTCACAGGGAACAAAGAAACACACAGTTACACAAGCACAAATACATTTCACAGACAATACAAGTTTACACATAACATGGTGGCCACATGAGCCACAGGTAGATGGATATACAGGATTACCTTGTACACCTATCACACAGATAGGGGCCAGGGAGTGGGCTTATCTTTAATACTCTGGTTTCTGGGACCCTACCGTTATAGTGAGCACCACATTGAAGGCTTACCAAGGGTTTTCTTCCACACCCCATTGGCTTGGGATCGTCCAAACCTCTCTGGAACAATTTGCAGCAGAGGACTTTCCAATCTCCTGCTTTAAAGTCCTGCTCTCCGCTTCTCCGGCAGAGCCACAGTTCCACAACACAAATCATGTTTAAATTTCCCGCTGGCAAGGATCTCAGCCTCGTTTTCAGGTGGCACAGCATCAGAGCTCAGCGCTTTGTTCACCACCATGTTAGGATCAGAATGAACTCTGGAGTGCTAATCGGGTGCCACTTATCTAGCTTTCCCTCTACCGTAGGAAAGCATGGAAGAGGGGATGGGACCAATCACCGCGTGGAGTTACACTTGCAGAATACTTTAGAGTAAAACAAATACCTCTGGGGTTAAGAGTGAATTTAACGCCTACAATATTTAGTGACAATAAGTGATGTTGTAACACAAAAGAAAGTGCTTAGGCGCTACAAACCATAAAAATAGAAATACAACCAATATAGAAACTAAATAGAACATGTAACAGTACACAATGTATGCAGGGCAGCCAGGAACACTAGCAGAACACCACCAGAGAAAGCACAAAGAACATATACAGACCAGCACCCAAAAAGTCCAATAAGTCCCAAATAGAGTCCAAACAAATGAAGGGGGGGATAATCCAGTACTTCTCAAAATACCGGAGGAGATGTCCGCAGGGGGATCAGCCCCAGAACCATCCTGGAAGGATAACAGGAGAGGAGACAAGAAAAAGCAATCCCGAAATCCAAAGTGAGGTTGTGCTCCAAGTTGCAGATCAGTGCCTTCACCTACCTGTTCCAGTTGATGTTTCGTCGTTGCGAGCCTATTTAAAGACTTGTTAAGGTCAGTTGACGCTCCCGTCCCTCAGCCCTGACAGCGCTCCTCTGAGAATGGTGGCCATCTTTGATCGGCTCTCGCTCCACACTGGAGAGGGGGCGGAGCAAGATGGCGACGTAGGAGGAAGTGCCACTTATCGCGAGAGGCCGGATCGCAAAGAGACTTGCCACACACAAAATAGCGCCGGAACCGGATGGAGAGGATGACGATACGATTACCTTCCGGAAGTCTCCTAAAGGGTACTGGCCGGGACCAGAGGCGGCAGTAAAGCTTGGAAGCAACACCACAAGGCGAAGGCACAGTGGACTATGCACGACACGGGATGAGGGGGAGTGGGGGAATGGGCAGCAGCAACAGGAATATAGGACCTACTGTCTCTATTAGTAAATAAAAAAAGCTGGAATGTAAAAGGAAAAGGGAAAGGAGTATGGGAGGAAGGGAACGCTAAGGGGGCTCTCAAAAAATAAAAAATATTTCATAAAAAAAAAAGAACCCAATCACGCAGCAATATATCATAGCACCCCTAGCAAGAGAGAGTAGCAGTTGGCTAGACATATACATGAGACATAGTAGGCACAACAGGGCTATCTGCTCAAAGAACCCCCACATAACTATCTCCCATTTACTGGGGCTCACTTCCAAGCTACTCACGCTTAGGGTAGCAGAGAAGGAGGGAGTACATAATTCAGGACACAGGCCCTCCGAGCTTTACATGAGGGCGAAGTTACTAGAGTAGCAGGTAGGGTTTAAATAAGTTTGAGGTTAAAGTTGGTAGTTAATGTTTGAAGTTAAAAAAACAGAGTTCAATAGAGT
Source organism: Ascaphus truei (assembly GCF_040206685.1). Classification (NCBI taxonomy): domain Eukaryota; kingdom Metazoa; phylum Chordata; class Amphibia; order Anura; family Ascaphidae; genus Ascaphus; species Ascaphus truei. The sequence goes on along the minus strand of NW_027453839.1, from coordinate 678,555 downwards.
CTCAAGGAACAACTAAAGTGAGGAATAGAGAGTAACACTACATGCAAGTTCAGAGGTAGTTGCAAATCTGAAGGGACCGTGACGGATGTGGATCAAGAAGAGTTTAAGATTGGATTATGAGATGAGAACTAGATTTAACCGAAAGTTAGGGGATAGGTTAGACATCACACAGGACCTATTCAGCAACTATCTAACAGCTACAGTAAATATAGGAAATATAGACGAATAGGGATCCATCGAAGAGCATAGAGAGGGTAGCTTGCAGGTAGCAGGTCATGATCATAAGAGCAATAGTTGCTAAGATAATTCCAGACGCAGTCGCCGGCTGGAGCTGCAGTCTGGTCGGTTCCGTGGGCCTACAACCTCGACTCGGGGCTTTCACCCCGAAGTCTGAGAAAGTCCTTGGAAGGAGTGGGGTCGGAGCCACCAGGTCTGAGGGAGGAGTACTGGAAGAGGCTTCAAGGGATCCCCACATCCCAAAGGCATGGGAAGGACAATGGTCATGGGCCATTGATTTCTTTCCCATTTTGTGTATCTTTCCTTATGTGTCCTTTGTCCCTTGTGTGTCCTCCCCCTCCCCCCCTATCTTCTGCCTAGGTGGAGCAACGTTGTGGCCCGAGGTACTGCAGGACATTGCAGGGTGGCAGGGGCTCCCGGGGGTCGACGCGTCACCTAGCATGGGATCTCGACTGACGAGAGGTGAGAAAAGACACACACCATGATGCTGACGGTTATATCACATAACGCTAAAGGGTTAAACTGCCCCCGTAAGAGAAAGTTGGCCCTCACGGATTACAGGAGAAAGGGATCGGATGTGGTCTTAATTACAAGAGACTCATTTTAGCTCCACCAGTTTTCCGAAATAATTCAACAAACATTTCACGCAGGTATTTCTATCCTCTGCAAAGGAGAAGAAACGGGGAGTTGCAATACTCATACATAATAGAGTAGATATGGTTGTAGACACAATCAAAAAAGACAGAGAAGGGTGGTTCCTCCTGTTGACAGGATCTATACATCAGCAACCCATCACACTAGTGACGATATATGCTCCAAACGGTCATGATACTGATTTTTACGCAGCAACTTTTAAAGCAATCCAGAAGCACGCCAAGGGCACCCTAATAGTAGGCGGAGACTTGAATGCGGTGCTGAACACAGACCTAGATAGATCAGGGCCCCCCAGGACTGGATCACAGAAAAGACCAAAAGCTCTAGAAAAGGGTCTACGAGATTTAGAATTGGTAGACATATGGAGGGAATCTCACCCCCTGGACAAAAACTGTACATTTTATTCACATCCACATAACTCCTTCAGCAGAATCGATTACTTCTTTGTCATTAGTAGACTGGTCCTGCAGATCTCCCACACTGGGATCCACAATATTTTGTGGTCAGATCATGCACCCACTGAGCTAAGGTGCGCACAAATAGGGCTGGACAGGCCGGGAGCAAATTGGAAACTGAATGAATCCCTAATTAAAATACCGGAATTACAAGAGAAGATAGGAAGGGAAATTACACATTTCTTTAGAGAAAATACAGGAAGCGTCAGATCTCATATCACCCTCTGGGAGGCACATAAAGCAACACTAAGGGTGGTCCTCATCAGTATAGCGGTCAAAAGAAAGAGAGAGAGAAACGCTGAAAAACCTGTGGGATCAGCATAAGCGGTCTCCTGACCCAGCTACCCTTCAGAAGATTAAGGACACACCGACCAAGCTGAATTTGCTACTCACCTCTCAGGCTGAGAAGACGCTGACTTGGTCAAAGAGGAAATTCTTTGAAAAAGCAAACAAGCCAGATACCTTGCTGGCCAAAATGATTAACCCCAAGGGTAAGACTTATAACATCCAGGCTATAAGAACACAATCAGGCACAATTTCCGCCAACCCTAAGAATATAGTGGGGGAATTCAAAAACTTCTACGAGCAATTATATGATGGAGGGAAGGTGACCCGCTCCTCTGGCACAGAAGGGGCCCTGAAGGATTTCCTGAGGGGCACGAATCTGACAGGTATGAGTGAGGTAGATAGAGAGGTAATGGGAAGAAATTTTACCCCAGAAGAAGTCATGGAGGTTATCACACATCTGAAACCCTCTAAAGCCCCGGGTCCTGACGGATTCTCAAATTTGTATTACAAAAAATACAAAAAACAATTCACCCCGTATCTCCTCCGTATGTTCAATCAAGTATTAGGCGGCACCCCTTTCCCCCGACACATGCTCCAGGCGTCAATCTCAGTAATACATAAGCAGGGAAAAGACCCGCAGGACTGTGGTAGCTACAGACCAATATCCCTGATTAATTCGGACATCAAAATTTATGCTAAATTATTGGCCAATCGTTTGAGTCTTGTCCTGCCCAGGCTGGTGCACCCAGATCAGGTCGGGTTTATCACGGGTCGGCAAGCCGCAGATAACATCAGACGAATTATTGATCTGTTAGAAATAGCCAATTTGAGATCGATACCAGTTTTGGCGCTCAGCCTGGATGCAGAAAAAGCTTTTGACAGGATAGACTGGCCGTACTTAGAGGCCACACTTGGAGCATTTGGTCTGGGAGAGAAATTGACAAAAGCTATATTGGCCCTATATTCAGATCCGTCAGCGAGGGTGACCCACCAGGGATTCGCTTCGGATCCCTTCTTGATTAGGAGCGGAATGAGGCAAGGCTGCCCTCTCTCCCCACTTCTCTTTGCATTATGCATGGAACCCTTAGCTGCTCAGATACGAGACAGCAAAGACATCTCAGGTATTGCCACCGGAAGCCAGTCGCATAAGGTGGCACTGTATGCGGATTATGTTTTCCTGACAATAACTAGGCCCCTTACCTCTCTACCAAACTTATTCAAATTACTGGGGAGATTTAACAGGATCTCCGGATTCAAAATTAATCAATCTAAATCTGAGGCCATGAATATAAACTTACCAAAACCGTTGGAGAAGCTGATCACCCTCAACTTCAACTTTAAATGGCAGCAGACGCAAATTAAGTATCTCGGAATAAACGTAACTAAGACAACCAAACTGCTGTATCAGGCCAATTATCCCAAATTGATACACGCCCTGAAAGGGGACGTGAGGCGATGGGCCACCTACTGTATAACATTTCTTGGATAGGGAAGATCCACTGCATTAAGATGAATCTGCTACCTCGCCTCCTATATCTCTACCAAACAATACCGGTGACACTTCGATTGAGGGACACCCTCGCGCTGCAATCAGAGATAGATAAATGTATCTGGGGAGGGAAGAGAGCGAGAGTGGGCAAGCAGATAATGCGTAAACAATTAGGGGCAGGAGGGCTAGCGGTACCTTGCTTGTTTTCCTATTACAAGGCGGCACAATTATGCCAAATTGTGCAATGGCACACCGACCCGGACTCAAAAAGATGGGTCGAGATAGAAAAGGAGATTTGCTCCCCAATTGAACTGAAAAGTCTAATTTGGCTCCCCAAAAAGGTGTGATCAAACACCAAAATGCCGCTTTCCTCAATGACCAACTCACTCTTGGTGTGGGAGAGCATGAGGATCAAATGCAACTTGACCCACAAAACATCGGGTATGACCCCCTTATGGGATAATCCTCTATTTTCTCCGGGACTGATCAGTACCGATTTCACAATCTGGAAAGCTAAACACCTTAATAGATTAGTAGGCCTGGAGGGTAGAAGAGGCATACAAATATTTGATATCCTTAAAACCAATTAAAACATCCCAAATGCTGAATTCTTTAGATACCTCCAGGTCAGAGCATTCTACCAGGCTCATATCGCAGTTGTACAAAGAAGTAACGGGTTCGGGCGCTGCAGTGATAGAAAAACTAGGTTATATGACCAAATGGGAGATGGACTTAGGGGAAGTCTTGGAACTGGAGGAGTGGACGAAAATTGCAGTGGCAGTTTCCAAAAGCTCCATGTGCACGACCCTAAGGGAGAAAGCATATAAAGTTATGTTGAAATGGTACTAGACCCCCACAAAATTGGCTACATGTCTTCCTAGTTACTCCCCATTGTGCCCTAGACAATGTGGACAGCAAGAAGACTTGTTACACATGCTGTGGTCTTTCCCCAAAATAGCTGTGGTCTGGGACTCAATCAAAGATTGGCTGAACTGAATCCTAGACGTAGAGGTCCCGTTAGACCTGGGGCTGTTCCTCCTTAATAGACCGATAAAAGGCCTACACAAACATGCTCATAAATTGATAACACATTTCGCAACGGCAGTACGGGGGGAGATCACAGCACGTTGGAAACAAAATGAGATTCCATTGATAGCTAAAATTCGGAACAGAATTTGGACAGTCTGTCAGATGTAGAAGCTGACCACAGGCGAAAACTACCTAAAAGTCTGGACGCCGTGGCTGGCCCAGACGGATATACTGGGGGTGGAAAGGTCCACGATTTGGCAGTAATAGAGAGAAATGCGTTCTCCCCTGGGGTGGTAGTGCAAAAATAGATGGACATGATGATTAAGAGTTATCAGGACTGATCTGAAAGGAGTCCCGCGAGGGAGGTGCAGACCGGGGAGACTCCAATCCCCAATCCCCCCAGTAAGCGATGAGCCGGAAGTAATAGAGCTCACAGCGGAACCACGGCAGAAGATACACTACCGACACACTTTATTGAAGTGTGGTCGGTACCGCAAGCCGGGAAATCTCCCGGCTTGCTAGTGGCCGCCCCTCGGCGTGCCGCGCGTCATAGACGCGCGGTCACGCGTCATCGGGAGCGTGCGCCCCCTGCACACGTGTCCAGGGGCTCCCCGAGGGAGCCCTGGTGTCCCGCGATCGCGGGACAGCGGCAGGGGGTTCCGGGGGACCCGGCGGACCCGTCAGCGGTAGGGAGAGCGCCCCGATCGGAGGGCGCTCTTCCGCTGCTTCGGCGTGCGCCCGTCACACTCGGGCGCGCGCCAGGCTACTGCTGCGGCACAGAACGGGCAAATGCTCGAATAAACTGTGCCGCAGCAGTATCACCCCCCTAACCCCCTCCAGACACCCCTACCCCCCTTCTATTAGATTAGCGTTGTATGTCTGTTTGTATGTCTCCCCAGTACGTCTTGTGATGATATGTGGATAGTTAGAATGCATGGACACTGGATAATGTTCTGACATTGATGTGGATAATAATGTATGCACTGCCTGCCTGATGTACATGTGAATTACCAATAAAATTCAAGTTGGAAAAAAAAATATGTAAAATCAATGAATGTATTGATAAATTCCGGGTTAAGCCCATCTTGTTACCCCTGAAACCCCTGTGGTCACTGGCAGCTGCATAGCACCATAAGCCATTTCCATGGGTTATAACATGTAAAATTTAAAGTGTCCCCTGTTTTTCCACTTTTCATGTTCACTTTATCCCAGACTCATGACACTTTCTGTGTGCAACTCTTATGTGGGAATTTTTGGTAGAAATGCAGTAGTTTTGTTTGCAGGAGTTTGGGGGACAAATATACCTGTAGTCAACTAATTCTCCCCGGTGTGCAGGCATGATTTTCTGGTATGCGGGTTGAATTACACTGTGGCTGCCCTGTATCCCCCAGACTCCAGGTTCTCAAGCTCAGATATCCCAACTCTATTTCCTTCATATATATGGGTTTTCCCAAAGTATATCATGTATTTAAATATGGTTTATCATGGTTGTGCAATTTCTGTAAATGTGTATTCAGTCAGTACAGGCTCCATACAAGTTCCGGGATGTCTGTATAGATATCGGAGTTCAAAGAGGAGACAGGATGTGGAGAGGTGTTGGGGTGTGAAGTGGCTAGAGCATGGTGAAGTACTGTATCCGGAGAACAGAGACCCCCTGTGGGGAGGGCACTCTGATCTGCCAGAGTCAGTTGAGCCGCAGTAGGTGGCAATGGGTTGACTGGGGGAATCCAGAGAATATCAGTGCATTTCCCATTGGTCAAATCATATGCCCCACCCATTGGGCAAGCTCAGCCGGCTTAACTTGCCCCCTCCTCTGACGTCAGCCAAAGAATGAGCCCCTATTCCTAATAGGTAGTGGGAATAAATTCCCACACTCTGATTGGTTGTTCCTCCATGCTGAACATAGAACAGTGGAGGGTATGTAAGGAGGTAGCCGACTGAGAGAGCCATACCATCAAGTGGCTTGTGTCGATGAAGCTAGGTCACGCTTTTCAAAGTTGCTCTGTTTGAAATTGCTGAGCAACTGGCTTTGTTTTAAAGCTAGGACAGTCTGCCCTGCAGGGACTAAGTCAGATGTGAAGTCAAAGTTCTGAGAATTGAACATAGCGGTCGCGGCTAGGATCTTTAGCCGAAAAGAGGACCAGGAAGCCCAGGTGTATATCTTGGTCATGGTAAGCCTTCCAAAGCAGGCACCTATTTGAGCCTAGATTTCACTACCCAGACCCCCAGTAAGTGTGTATGTTGTCTGTATTTTGTGTATTCATTGTGTGCATGCGGGTTTACCCGAATAATCTACATTTTTTTTTATTACCTTGTTTTGCCTAGTGATTGATCCCGGTATAAATATGTAAAAAGTCCTGATCTCCCGTGACAAGATGGAAAAAAATAACGTTCCAAAGGGATCTTTAGGGCTACCAGTCGAGCAGAGTGAATCGTTGGACATATCAATGCTTTGAAGCACAATGTGGTTCATTGCCCTTCCCGAGAATATTCCACACTAGAAGTTATTATCAACAATCCTCAGACTCTAATTACTCTGATTTTTTAGAACGAGGATACTCACAACATCCCTCACCGATCATGACCAGTCTCACTGGAGACCAGCTGTATTATCACACTACCACTGGGATCACTATCACCAGACAGGGCACAATAGTTGAATAAACAAAAGTTTATTCTGGCAAGCCAGCAAACACACAAATCACACAATCACAGTATGACACTCACCAAGTGGGGCAATAATCTAGCCTCAGGCAGGTGCAGGAGCCTGCTTCGGAAGGCTTGGCATTAACGGCTTCTTCCCCGGCTTCTCTGTGCTCTTCTGCAAGCAACACTTTTAAAATAGCCCACCAGCCGTGACATCACTGTCTCCGATCCACTCTGCAAACTTGTATGGTACTGTGATCAGCTGTGCTCCTTACATAGGCCTAAGTCTCCTATCTTTTTTGCTGGAGCAGAGACCACCGGCCAATCAAAGCACAGATTGTGATGGTGCAGCCAATCATAGAATGAGTGCTTGTCCGGTTGCACCAATTAGGGCAGGTGTCCGGCTTATTGACTCTGGACTGCTTCTCGGGGTGTGAGCTGCTGGCGGGTGGGAAATTAGATCTGGCCAATGGAAATCATGCCTTCGGGGCTGAGACCCAGTAAAGGATCCCCTGGCCAGCCCAATTTCTCAGTGTCTCGGGGAACAAAGGCTCTGAACCGTCGATTACCAGTTCCTGGACCTGAATTACAGCCCTTCCCCACTCACCATTTTCCAGGTACTCAGCTGCTCCCAAGCTCTGTCACGGACAGACATTTCTCTGGATGCAGCCCAGCTAAGTGAATTACTGTGTCTGCATACAGATAAATGCTAGCAACACAAAGGACAATGCTGGATTATTAACTGTGTGGGGAAAACACAAACACAGGGAAAGACAGTGATTTTTTACAATCCCAGCTCCCCAAGACAGATAGTTTTCCCCCCTTGTAGATATCACACAGTGATTATCTCTTTTATGGAAGAGATTTACACAAAACACATTGCACAAAGGCCAAAATGACCCGGACAGATGTGGCAATTAAACATGGATTTGGGGCAGCCTGCCTGTCTTAACTTTTATTATGTTATGCTGGCTACCCCTACAGTCACAACCGGTCTAACGTGGAAAGAAATTATATCAGATAAGGACACAAATGCAGGTCAGCTAAGAGTCGGATTGTCACAAGATCACAAAGCCTCAGGTTTTACCAATGGTGAATATTTCTGATTTATATTCTCATGGACATAGAGACTAATAAGATGCAAAAATAACTGATTTGTGCCCACAAATCGGGTTGATATTTTTTTTTAACTTGATTTGGATTTGATGAAGTTATTTCGGAACTTTCTTTGGAAAGCATTATTTGTGCCTACCGGAGTACGCTCTTCTTCGGACATGGTAGGTACACAGGTTAACACACTTACCAACAGTATGACTACAAGCATTGATAATTATGTTATTAGTCAATGAACGTCTACCAGGGGTGCTCGGCAATGGCTTCCCCAGCTGACAGGATATCTCCCCCTGGGCTGGCACCGCTCTGGCTGGGGAGGCAGCAAATGTGCATGGCCCGATCTCCGCCCCTGGATGCTGTTGCCTTTATACTCTGCCCCTCTCCTCCCCCTCCAGACCCTGCAGTTACCATTTTCTTTTGAAATGCTGGCTGAACAAAGGGTTTCTCAGCCCTGCATGTCCAGAGATGTTAAATGCATTTATTTATTCCCTGGGCATGCAAGCTGGAAAAATACAATTACCCAGTCTCCACGACCATGAACCCTGGTTAGGCTGGTTTCACAGGGAGTTTGTAGACAATAGAGGATGGGGATGGGCAAGCCTCCAATCTCACAGGCGTCGGTCCGAAGAGCAAAGTCATTGTCTGTCCAGACAGAGGCCAGAGGGAACACAGAAGAATTCTGCTGCCAGTGCTCAAGGGCCAAAGCGTAGAATGTCTTATTCTTAGAACATAATGGCACACATCTGCAGCATATAACTATCACTCTAAACAAGCGTATTAAGTGGACCCAGTGGAGCAGGCTGGGGGGAGGGGTAAGGTGAGGTGACGCTAAGAGGCGCTGACCATCCAGAGAACAGCCAGGCTGACGCTAAGTCACCCACCGTCTCCTCTGCCAATGATAATACCTGCTGTCACACTGCTTGATCCGGTGTAGCCAAAGAGATAAAGTTGAAGCACCGTTGAGTGAATGCCTCCAGTGATGTGTGTCCTGGAATCCACGTGCAACCAGCAAAGGTACCGGAACAGCCAAACAAAGAAGCGGTGCACTGAGGTAAGTAGAGAACCACACGCAGCTCTAACAAAAAAACGACTAATTTATTGAAAAAAAGGGAACAAACATCATGAAGCTAGGAACCTCTTACGCGTTTCATCCCGCAAGGGACTTTGTCAAAGAGTAAGTGGTGAACCTGCCTGTTCTGTTCTGACTGACAGATTAAATCTGTCAGTGGTGATATTGGATACCGAGGCTTGAGCCTCATTACTCCAAGTTCTCTTGTTGAGTATATTGTCGCACACTTTAGAAAGCTTCTTGATCTGTGTTACTTGCCACAGTTGAGTTAGTTTCACAGGGTCAGCGCTGTGATGGATCGTGGGTAGCGGTCAAATGGGTTTGCAGAGATCGCAGCAAGCTTCTTGATCAGCGGATTTGAGTTCTGGTCCAGTTCCTTGTAGAATTTCTCGTTGAGCTTCTTTAGATGTTCATCCAAGATCTCGATGCCCAGCTCCCTATGAAGATCCGCTATTCTTGTAGGAAGTGGTGCGTTGGACGCAATCCGCAGCGCCTTGTTCTGTAGTTTTTGATGAGATGATCTGAGCCGTTGGTGGCAGCCACTCCACACCGGGGAGGCGTATGTCATTGTGGGTCTATTGATCGCCTTGATCACGTTGACTTTGCTCCGGATGGGCATGGTCCTTGTCTTCAGCAGGGGGTACAGTGCTGCCAGCTTGGCTGTTGCCTTCTGTTGAGTCTTCTCAATTTGGTTTCTCCAGCTTAACTTGCTATCTAGGATTACCCCTAGGTAACAGCTGTTTGGCTCCCATTTGATTGCCTCTCCGTTGAGGCTGATAGGCGGGTGTGTCTTGATCTTCCTTTTGGTAAACAGTGTAGCTGTGGTCTTGCTGGAGTTCAGTCCTATTTGCCAGTCACTGTACCATGTTGATAGCATGTCTAGTGCTTTCTGGATGTTCTTAGCTACTTCTTTCTCGCTGAAGGACTGGGAGATGACTGCCACATCATCTGCGTAGTGTGCCAGTTGAGTCTTGTGGAGGTCTGCGGGGATGTCATTCATGAAGAGGTTGAACAGGAATGGTCCCAGGACTGATCCCTGCGGCACACCTGCGCAGATGGGGCGTGAGTGGTGAACTATCTCATACACCTCTATATACCACCAGCTTGACTGTGATAGGTCAATAATAAATTGATTTAGAACGGCAACTCCTATATGCAGCTGCAGGTTAATTGATGAGACTGCCGTTCCATCTATACAAGCATAGTGGTGTGTAGAAGGGGAGAGAATGATAACAACATACAAGTGTAAACATAGTACATATATAACAACAAATAAACAACTTATTGCAAAACTATTGTAAAATAGTATAAACAGTAGTAGCAAAAGATCATTTAAAACCAACATTCAAGCAACATTTATGAAAACAAGGAATGGATTAGAATATAAAGAAATGATATAATAAAGAAAGATAAACGACAGGTAAAAAATATATATTATATTACAATAAGCAATATTGAAAAGTATATTATAATCACTCAACATAATAAAACAATTATAATAATCATAAATAATAACCTGTCTTATATCAATATAAATGAAAGAAATAAAAATAAGAAATTGTCAAAAATGAAAACAATAATAAAGAAGATAAATATAAAAATAAATATATTAATAATAGAAATATAGCATATCATAAATATACTGATAATAAAGTATACATAATATCCCATATGGTGAGCAACAGCATATATCTAAATGACATTATAACAACACCAGAGAAGCAAAAAGCAGAAGCAAGCAAAAACTTAAACATATTTCTTTAGTTAGACTAGGAAATGTTTAAGCTCCCAATCGGTATTAATACCGTAGGGATGCAATGTATTCATGATATAGATCCAGTGCCCAGACAGAGGCACCTATCTCACCAAGAGATAGTGAGCTGGCACTGAGAACAGGAGGGAGGGAGGCGCTGTTCTCATTGTCTGGCTCATAATTCCCACCTTCCTTGCCTCAGCCTCCCTGTCACAAGTTCAGACCGGATTGGCCAACACAGATGAGCCCTCATTCTGTGATTGGCTCCCCATTCAGCATCAATGCTGGGATTGGTCGTTGCCCCGTTCTCCATGATTTTCCATTGAGAACTGCAACCTAGAAAAGCAGCGACCAACTTGAGTTCCACAAGCCTCTCCTGGGTTGGCGTGAAGATAGACTAAGCGGGGGGCTCTGAGGATGTGCCAGAGACACCTGAAGTCGAGGCTGCTTGTACGCCAAGCTGGAGATTTGAAGTTACCTTTCCACAACGTGCATCCAGCGGTGCTTGGAAACTCATGACCTACGGCAAAAGTGGAATCTGCTCCGTTAAAGTCATGTTGGTGGCGTCGGCCGAAATTAATACCCGTTTATTTGTTTATCTCTGTGTCCTCTCTGGTGCTTGATCCCACAAAAGAGTCCCGGTCTCTTGCCAGAACACATTAGAAATAAAGCATTCCATGTACATGGGATGCAAGGTGCAACCAGGCATGCAAAAAAACCTGTATCTCAGGGGCCTTGGAGCCAGATGAACCCAAGTGACAGGGCTTAACCTTTATTAACCGGTCCCTGGGCCTCATTCCATCACAAGCATAGCTAAGGTCTCTGTACTTAGGGAGGAGCCTAAGGAGACGCCGGCCTGTTTACACATTCAGCTACCCGTGTGGAAGCGGAAGTGGTGACGTCACCGCGCTGACACCGGAGCATCGCGAGATACACGCGGCTACCGGCAAGGACTGCCAGGGACTGGTGTTTGCTGCTGGACAGCCGGGTCGGGCGCTCCTATTGATTTTAAAACTCACTGTGTCTGTGAGTATATGTCTGTTTGTGCATTGGAGGTATTAAAAGGTTTTTAGGTATTGCGCAATCCTCTGCCCCCTTTTTTATCCCTGGTTGGAGTTGCATATACAGGAATACGGGAGTGGACACAGATGACAACACCTGGAGAAAAAGATTCTATCTGAGCCTATCCGAAGACGGCGCACCTCGTGGGGTTCGTGCTGTGCCTGAAAACGCTGGGACTTGGAAGATCACAGATTCTCTCCACTGCATGCTGTCTGCTTTGCATCTAGTAAGTAGGTACTGGTTGAAGCTGTACTGCACCGACACACTTTATTCGAGCAAATACCCAGTTTGTACCTGGCAGATACCTGGAATGCGCCACTCCTCACCTCTGACAAGCCCCGTTGCATTTGCCTTCCCAGCCTGGGTTCATGCCTGGCTTATGGGCGGCTGATCTGTTAAATGATAATGATTAGGATTTAATAGGCTGCAATGCTTCGCGTGTCTACCAGATGGCATAAATTCATGAATTGTAATGCAGTATATATATATGTACTGTGCAGTATTGCAGCCAACGGGAATAAAATGCTTCAATCCCTGCCGGAAAATAACTCAATGCACTCGGGCAGAAAACAGTCACAAACCTCAATACACCCGGGTATACCCGAATTCGTGGGACTAGCCGAGATCGAATAAAGTGTGTCGCCAGTGTATATGGGGGAATTCATTTGATGAAACAATACTGCTCAATGTTTTGTCCATGGTTTTTATCATACACCACAGGATAACAGTCTGCAGCAAAAAAGAAAAAAACTCCTCCCGTTTTTCTTCACAAATCTTGGGAACTGAGTCCATTTACCACTCAAACATCTGAAAGGAAGGACTCCACTCTCATCACTTATATCCTTTATTTTTATGGACATTGCTTTTTATAGTAATATTCACAAATATATTGTACACTTTGCGCCAGGTTATTTTCTATATTTCTATATTCACTATTGCATCCAGCGGTGCTTGGAAACTCATGACCTGCGGCAAAAGTAGAATCTGCCCCGTTAAAGTCATGTTGGTGGCGTCGGCCGAAATTAATACCCGTTTATGTGTTTATCTCTGTGTCCTCTCTGGTGCTTGATCCCACAAAAGAGTCCCGGTCTCTTGCCAGAACACATTAGAAATAAAGCATTCCATTTACATGGGATGCAAAGTGCAACCAGGCATGCAAAAAAACCCTGTATCTCAGGGGCCTTGGAGCCAGATGAACCCAAGTGACAGGGCGTAACCTTTATTAACCGGTCCCTGGGCCTCATTCCATCACAAGCATAGCTAAGGTCTCTGTACATGCAGGGCTGAGAAACCCTTTGTGCAGCTCGCATGTCGAGAGAACTGGCAAATTCTGCGACTGGAGGTGAAGAGCGTTGCAGGAATACAAGGGGGAGTGACCATGGGAGAAGATCAGACCAGGGGGCAATCAACCCAAAAAGCAGAACATTTTGTCATCCATCCAAATATCCGGACGCCGAGCCCAGCATGGGACATCCTGTCAGCCATGGAAACCATTGTTGGGCCCCGTTGGTGGATGCTGCTCCCATAGGCCAATTCATATTTCTTTCCGCTGCCCTTTAATTTGCAATCACCCATTTCAAGCCCTGATTGGCCAGTTCAGACAAGACCATGTGTCCTGAATGGCTCCTGTGCATCATTAATGCTGTGATTGGCCGCAGCCCTGTTTGCCATGATTTGCTAGGGAAGCAAGAAATCTATGAAATGGGAACCCAATCAGTTTCAGATCTTATTCTGATCCTAACGTGGTGATAGATTAAGCTGTGCCCCCTGAGACTGTGCCAGAGACACTCAAAAATTAGATTGTAAGCTCCTCCTCTTCCTAAATGTAACGTTTGTCTGAAGCACTTATTCCCTTGACCAGTTATTTATATATTATGTGTTATTTATATGATTACCACGTGTATTACTAATGGGAATTGCTATGTACATTAATGGTGCTACACAAATAAAGACATAGGGGGTCATGCACTAAGCTCCGTTAAGTCATTTTTAGAGCGCAAAGTGCTCTTAGAACCTGATGTTACGCTGAACACGATGCACTAAGCCACGCAAAAAGGCACTTTGCGCTCTAAAACTGACACTTTTCAGGAAATATTTCAAAGTCCAACTTTGTTTGCGTTAAATTCTGCCCTTAAGCGGGATGCACTAAACTACGTAACCTTAGCGTACGCGAAAGTTGCGTTCAACAGAACACGTCAGCTCAAGGTAGACGCAAAAAAAGCTGGACTTTGAAAAATTTCTTGCTCTACATTTCTGCATGCGCAAAACCCATACAACAGGCCGGCGGGTGTCCCCGAGAGACCCCACGGGGGTCCCCCAGAGAGATCGGGGTCGCACGGGTGTCCCCGGCTTACCCCGCGAGAGTCCCGGGGTACCCGCGGGCCTGCGGTACCAATGTTGTGCTTACAAAAATAGTAAACATTATTTCTAACTAAATACACCCCCCTAACACATACAGTACAATAATGTGCAAAATAACTATTATTCAGATATGGATAATAGATTATTTGCCCATTATTAAATACTGCATTAGCATACATAAATAAAGTAAATAAATACAGTTATACTTACCACAACAACAGGTCTCTCTGTCCTCCGTTGAAAGAAAGCATACAGAATATACATAATAAAGACATTCTAATGGCCCCTAACCCCTTAATCACCTTAGCGTTTACTAACCGCTATAGTCATTAAGGGGTTAACCCAGCCTGCCCCGATACACACCCGGGAGGCCTAAGCACCCACCCTGAACTGACTATACCCACCCTGTACCCATTGAGTAGTATAGTGGTACATCATACCCATATAATAATAATATGGGCATGATAAGCCTCTATAGCACTCAACGGGCACCCTAATTACAATACATTAATGCACCAGATACACAATAGTAAAACCTAACTCCAAAAAAGCATACTTCACTAAATAAAAACAGTAGCCAGCTAATCCAATGAATACAAGCAATAACAACATCAACAATGAATTAATTAAACCATTAACCAATCAAAACAATTAATTCCTAAACCAACTCAAAATGAATAATAACACTAACCAATCAAGCCAATTAATTACTACAACATTAATGAATGTAAACATTAAAAGACAAAGAAATACATCCAAACACTATCTGAAATAACAATTAAATGCATTAGCTAACATAATACAACATTAACTACAAATGAAAACCAATCGCAAACATTTTATTAGCATTAAGCAGGAAAAAAAAAAAAACAATGACATCCACATAAGAAACTGACATAAAAAAAACCAACAGCAATAACAAGCCACAAATGCCCCCCAAATATTGTCATAATAATGTATTAATCTGTACCTTAAAGGGGTACAGATTAATATATCATCAGTCAATGTGCCTCCCCCAAAAAATAAAAAAACACATCCAATGAAGAAACCTGTTAAAATAGACATTTACAAACATTGAATATATTACTTACCATTAGAAGCGGTGCCCCTCCGACTCCCGGGGTAACAGGAAGCTCACGTACCTTGAAGGCCTCAAACAGCATCCGATGCCATCGCCATGAAGATGCGGCTCAGGTACCCAAATCTTCATTTTTCTTTCTTTAATCACCTTCTTCTATCTTCATCTGTCACCATTTCTTGATATTCTTTTTCTTCTATCTTCATCTGTCAATCCAAAAAGAAACCATGGTAAATCCCAACCGATGTTGTCTCGTCGTCCTCTTGGGCTCAAACGAGGCGTCACGGCCTTAAATGGGGCTGTGACGTCACATTTAGCCTCAAAAGGGTTAACAGCCACCTGATTGGCTGTTAAACAAATGTTCCGACTTTATTTTATTTTTTTTACATGACATCACTTAAAGGGAATGATGCCAGCCAATCAGAATGGCTGTGCTTCATTTGCCTTTAAGATGATTTCACTAAATCCAAGATGGCTGGTGTCACATGGTATCACACGGCGTCCACACTCTGATTGGCTGAAATACCATGTAACGCCGGCTTTGTGATGTCATCTTAAAGGCAAATGAAGCACAGCCATTCTGATTGGCTGGCATCATTCCCTTTAAGTGACGTCATGTCACAAAAAAAAAAATTATAGTCGGAACATGGTTTTAACAGCCAATCAGGTGACTGTTAACCATTTTGAGGCTAAATGTGACTTCACAAGCCATATTTAAGGCCGTGACGCCTCATTTGAGCCGAAGAAGACGACGAGACAACAACGGTTGGGATTCACCATGGGGTTTTTGGACTGACAGATGAAGATAGAAGATAAAGAAGATCAAGACATGGTGACAGAAGAAGATAGAAGAAGGTGATTAAAGAAAGAAAAAAGAAGATTTGGGTACCTGATCCGGATCTTCATGGCGATGGCATCGGATGCTGTTTGAGGCCTTCAAGGTACGTGAGCTTCCTGTTACCCTGGGAGTCGGAGGGGCACCGCTTCTAATGGTAAGTACTATATTGAATGTTTGTAAATGTCTATTATTACAGGTTTCTTCATTGGATGATGTGTTTTTTTTATTTTTGGGGGAGGCACATTGACTGATAATATATTAATCTGTACCACTTTAAGGTACAGATGATTACATTATTATGACAATATTTGGGGGGCATTTGTGGCTTGGTATTGCTGTTGGTTGTTTTAATTTCAATTTCTTATGTGGATGTGATTGTTTGTTTTTTTCCTGCTTAATGCTAATAAAATGTTTGCGATTGGTGTTCGTTTGTAGTTAATGTTGTGTTATATTAGCTAATGCATTTTATGGTTATTTCAGATATTGTTTGAATTTATTTCTTTGTCTTTTAATGTTTACATTCATTAATGTTGTATTAATTCATTGGTTTGATTGGTTAGTATTACTATTCATTTTGATTTGGTTTAGGAATTAATTGGTTTCATTGGTTAATGGTTTAATTAATTCATTGTTCGTGTTGTTTATTGCTTGTATTCATTGGCTTAGCTGGCTACTGTTTTTATTTACTTTATTTAGGTATGCTAATGCAGTGTTTAATAATGGGCAAATAATCTTTTATCCATATGTGGATAATAGTTATTTTGCACATTACTGTACGGGTTTGGGCGGAGAGTCGTGTATTGATGTTTGTTAAATCTTTTTTTTAATATACATGTGTTTCATAGTGTAGATGTGCAGGTGGTCTCCGGAGCTGACCCTCGTTGGTTTTATGTCCGGTGACCCCCTGCTTCCTGAGATACAGGCATCTTTATGGGGTGCCGGTATCCCCTGCAGTTTCAAGCTTCCACGTCACGTGACCGGGACATTTAAATGCTGCAGGGGATACCGGCACCCCATAACGGGGCCTGTATCTCCTGAAGTAGGGGGTCCTCGGACCTGAAACCAATGCGGTTCAGCTCCGGAGACCCCCTGCTCATGTACACTATTATTAAAATGATTTTAATTAGTGTACGATCGCTTGTGTAACAGCCTTGCATGGAGATGGCAAATCACCATGCAAATGTTACATGCAGCTTTTTTTTCTATCAGCTAGTGTATGGGAAGTTTAAGAATGCTAGCAGGGGGGAAAAAAGCAACACGTACGCTGTGGGTGTTTTGAGCACATACGTTAAAAAATGGGCTCAAGGCCTTAGTGAAACGCGTCCCCGGCCTCACTTTTTAACGGAC
Organism: Ascaphus truei; assembly: GCF_040206685.1. NCBI lineage: Eukaryota > Metazoa > Chordata > Amphibia > Anura > Ascaphidae > Ascaphus > Ascaphus truei. The sequence goes on along the minus strand of NW_027453839.1, from coordinate 661,136 downwards.
ATGCTATTTTTTAACATCAGAACGCAAACCCATTGAGCTTAGTGCATAGCCCCCATACAATACAATGAGGCTGGAGCTTTTCAGGCTTTTCATTCTCTCCCTTCATTTACATTTCACAAAACAATCTAACAGCTGTTTAGATTACAGATATTCAAAGACATACTAACATATGTTTTAGAAATATATATACTATATTTTAAACATGATGGAAGTTATACGATATGTAGCAAGCTGTGCAAAAAAATTCAGTATAATAAGGCAGAACTATGCTTATAGGAGATCATGTTAATATGGATATTAAGTTAAAGGTGACACTGTATGCATATATGTGTGTTTATTTCCCAGAAACCATAGCTGCAGTGGAAACATGGTATAACACAAGATAATGGTGATATGCCAGGTTACAGACAATATACTATATACAATATTTCCTCTACAGAGGAGAGTAGAAAGATATGCAGATTGATACATTGAATCAAACACTGAATGTTTTCAATTTAGAGAGATACCTTCCCCCTGAGATTATTATTGTAGATTGGTTGCAACATATATCACTGTTACACTAGTTTGTAAGAGTAGCTAATGATAGCAATTGTATAGGAGATAGTTACTTAGTAGGATTGGTTAGTGGAGATTGTGACACATTTGAGCACTAAGTAGTTATTTGCATAGAAAATGATCACACTAGTGTTATTAACTTGGTCGCTTGAGCACCTGTTTAGGTAAAAGTAATCACCATGTTGGTTTAGGCACATAATAATAATAATAATAATAATAATAATAATAATAATAATAATAATAATAATAATAATAATAATAATAATGTTATTGTTGTTATTATTATTATTATTATTATTATTATTATTATTATTATTATTATTATTATTATTATTATTATTATATGTTAGATTTCATTCACTGAGGTTGTCACAAACAACGTATTAATTTTATTTTACTTATTTCTGTGGGGGAAAAAATGATGGTCTCCAAAAAATTAGAGTATTGAATGTATTGATTCCAATACATATGTAATGCATTTTATCTATAAATAATAAAAGAACAAAACAGCATTGGATACGTTATAGATAATATATTAATTAGAGGAGGTGAACTATTGGAGAGAAACAACTGTTTTTCTCTTCACCACTTAAAGTAAAGATTGGTAGGTTCATGTGTAATGTTTGTTCATAGTAATAGTGTGACAAGTATTAAAAGTGAAGGCTTATTAAGAATGGGATATTGAGTGCAGCTTTGGGGAAAATATCTCTTCAATTTGTAGTTACAAATAACTAACTGACTTATTCAGGATACATAAGAAATCTATAGTTTAAAAAAGAATGAACAGTATGAGAAGATACATTAATTAATAAAAAAAAAACATATTGAAACAATGGAAATATATCCTTATCCAGATCTGCCTAAATGGTGAAATAGTTTGACAAGCATTGGAAAAAAGATGCAAAAACACAGCAACAATTAATGCATAATTAAATAGTCATCTTACATGCTAATATTGAAAATGAAAAATAAAAAACAAGTCTTGATATAGTTCAGCTTCTGTTTAAATGTATTAGATAGTGTGTATTTACATTGGTAATTTTAATATTTCATATGCAGTGATATAGTTCAATAAATAAGGAATGAGGATACGTTTAATAGATATCTTTAAATACAGGCCCCTGTTCAGTCTAGTTATATTACTCTAACATCAGATGTTCATCTTTATTTAGAAAATACACAATACATTATGGAATATTTAATTTGTGCTTAAACTATAACACATTGTGTATACACATATACAGACTTGGTATTTTAATTAAAAGCAAACTACTGTGACTGGAGCATTAGAGGGAAGCCAAAGAGCCCGGTTAGGAGCTGATCAGATCACACAGAGCAGTGACAGCGAGAAGACATTTAGGGATGCCCCATTTATAGCGCAGCACTGCCACCGTGTGGTGCTCTGGGAACTGCAGGCATTAAGGAAACGAGCCGCGCGGATCCGCTTCTTTGTGTCTCTGTGTTCGGGTTTATAATAATAACACAATGTGAACATTAGAAGAAGAGGAACCAAGAAAGTCCCATTGAAGCAATGATCTGGGAAAGAAAACCCCTCATATTACATTTCACCGATTAAAGATCATTTGAATACTTGGTATAAGTACATGTTCCATGTCAGAGAGCTCTGTGCTGTATCTGTGCAAACACTAATGTTATCACATTAAATCTTTTTAATTGTCCCACTTACAAGCACTAAATATATAATAACTTTATTAGGACGATATCGGTCTGAGGCGGGATTTTTGAACATCGCAACGGCTTTCACAGAACCAATCAGAGCGAAGGGCGGGACCAAAGCAGCCAATCACAGCGATCTGCAGTCCATAAATACGCAGCTGCAGCGTTTTTTTTCTTTATTAGTTCCTGACCGGAGACGCGCACTGACACAGCAGCACAGGATGGCCCGGACCAAGCAGACCGCCCGGAAATCCACCGGAGGGAAGGCTCCCCGTAAGCAGCTAGCGACCAAGGCTGCCAGAAAGAGCGCACCGGCCACCGGCGGAGTGAAGAAGCCTCACCGCTACCGGCCCGGTACTGTGGCTCTCAGGGAGATCCGCCGCTACCAGAAGTCCACCGAGCTGCTCATCCGCAAGCTGCCCTTCCAGCGCCTGGTCCGGGAGATCGCCCAGGACTTCAAGACTGACCTGCGCTTCCAGAGCTCGGCTGTCATGGCTCTGCAGGAGGCCAGCGAGGCTTATCTGGTGGGGCTCTTCGAGGACACCAACCTGTGCGCTATCCACGCCAAGAGGGTCACCATCATGCCCAAGGACATCCAGCTGGCCCGCAGGATCAGAGGCGAGAGAGCTTAGGCCGGCTGCACCCTGACTTCATTTACACCCCAAAAACAAAGGCTCTTTTAAGAGCCACCACATTTTCAATGAAATTGCCTGATCAATATGAACACACGGATACTGATCTCAATATAGAGAATTAAAGAAGTGTGTTATCATTGTACCAACATATGTACTTGATATGTGACAATATAGATAAACGCACCTTCAATATTTGTGTATTCTTTGTCATGTGATATATAGACTTGCATGCATAGTCACCATTTCATGCTGTATATGGGTGCACGTAAAGACAAACCTGTAAATGTCCCCCCTCCCATGTGCCACTGGTGATCAAACTGAAGTGTTATGGAATAGCGTGTGCTTGATGCTTTCAATGTGATGTAAACAATTTTTTTAATAACATGGTGATAAATACGTTTTTCTGATGTAAACTACACTTTTTTTAATTTTATATAAACCGTGTATGTGAATATTATGTAGACAAACAAAACCATAATGTCACCTAATGTCAGTTTGTCCGAGAATTTTTTATTCGTGAAATAGGTTAGGGACTACAAACTTACACATGCACCTTACAGTGCTCGCAGTATCAATTCATATACACTTATGCTCTGGCAGTGTAACACAAACCCCTGCATGGGATAAGTTGGAGAAACATTCCCAGTTACACATTATGTGCACAGCTCTCTATGTGGGGTTGTGGTGGCTCTTAAAAGAGCCTTTGTGTTTGTAAGAGGCTGAAGTTCTCGGTCTCACTTCTTAGGAGCTGCCGCCCTCTTGGGCTTTGCTGCTTTGGGTTTGGCTGCCTTGGCCTTAGCTGGACTCTTAGCAGCTTTTGTCTTCACAGCCTTTTTAGCCGCCGGGCTCTTCACAGCCTTCCTGGGCTTGGCAGCTTTAGACTTCTTCGGGCTTTTTGCTGGCTTCTTGGCGGCCGCCGGTTTCTTGACCTTTTTGGGGCTTTTCTTCACTCCCGCCGGAGCCTTTTTGGGTTTCTTGGGGGACTTGGCGGGTTTCTTTGCCACTGGCTTCTTGGGTTTCCCCACATCCCTTTTCTTGGCCGCCTTCTCCTTGCTCTCCAGCTGCTACTTATTCAGCTTGAACGATCCGGAGGCTCCGCTCCCTTTCAGCTGGATCAGGGTTTCCTTGCTCACCAAGCCCTTGAGAGCCAGCTTCAGGCGGCTGTTATTCTTCTCCACATCGTAGCCTCCTGCAGCCAGAGCCTTCTTCAGAGCGGACAGGGAGACCCCGCTGCGCTCCTTAGAGGCGGACACAGCTCTCACTATCAGATCGGACACGCTGGGACCGGACTTTGCTGGGCGGCTTTTCGAGGCTCCGGACGCTTTCTTCGGCTGCTTCTTCTTGGCGGCGCTTTCAGCTGGAGGAGGAGCAGGAGCGGTCTCGGCCATTGCAGCTGCAGGTAAAATATCCCAACACACTGACAGAAAGTTATACTGGGGGCGGGGACCTGCCGGAACTTATATAGAGAGCCTGCTGCTCTGTGATTGGTTAGTTATCGGAGTGAGCTTCTTTCTCATTGGGTATAATCACTAAGCCCCGCCCCTGACTCTCATCCTCCCGGATCACAAACACTGCTCTGACTTTGTGTTTCTGAGGCTGCAAGAAAAGGGCATTTTATCCCCTAATTATTACTCACATCCCCCCTTCTTGCATGCAATTTATAAGGAATTATATTCTCTTCACTGCTGTATCATTTTTCTGCTGGGAAAGTACAAACACAATTAGGAATAATGGGTGAAAGTTCGGCTCTGTAGCCCGGGATTTGCCAGATTTCATTCATATCTGTCTATTTCTGTCACTTTTACTTTGCTCAGACTAAATGTGCAACCTCCATCCTCATACAGTGACACTAAGAACATATTATTCTACAGTATCAGTTTAAAATAATGTGCATATAAATATATAAACATGGTCTGGGGATTCACTATATATGTACAAGTAGCACAATAATTCCTGTGCAGTGTACATTGCTATTTCATGTTGTTCCATTTCCCCGGTACTAAGCTCTGTATTATTCCATTGTCAGTTATGAATATTGGTTATTAAATGGGAGATTCGAAAAGTTTTGTATTCCATCTGTTCTGCAAATGAATAGTTTATAATGATATGTATGTAACATGTTTTCTAAAAACAATCATAGTAACATACACATCATGTGAATGACAGTAAATATATTTTAATAATGTAATAATCAAACAACTATTTTGTTTAAGCTTTATAATACAATTGGGAAGTGTTAAAAATATGTTTATCTGTGGGTTACAAAAAAATGTGTATGTGATATTAATGGAAGATTAGGTTATTAATCACCCTGTGTGTTACATAACTATGTAATGTCATTATTAGCACTATGTATAGGAACTGACATGTTTTGTGACCATTGTCACCAGAGCCCAGAACTTTTAACATCTTTACATCAGGATCACTATCACCAGAAATAAATAATAATAATAAAAATAATAGTACGTTCTTGTATAGCGCTGCTAGTTTTATGTAGCACTTTACAGGGACATTTTGCAGACACAGTCCCTGCCCCGTGGAGCTTACAATCTATTTTGTTGGAGCCAGAGACACAGGGAGATAAAATGACTTGGCCAAGGTCACACGTGGTTGACACTAGGAGTTGAACCAGGCTTCAAACTCACTCTCAATGCCAGTGTGTTTTACTCAGTGTTTACTCACTGAGCCACTCCTTCTCCCGAATGACACACTAGTTGAATAAACAAAAGTTTATTCTGGCAAGCCAGAAAACACACAACATACATGTGACGGTTGGGGTAGCCAGCCTCACATAATAAGGTAAAGCCTGGCGTCTCTCAGCTGTGTCTCCGTAAAACTCCCACTTGCTCCGCTGACCGGGCTTCTCTGGCGCTTCTCAGCTGAGATCAGTGCTTGTGTATGCTATTTAACACAAAGCACTTTTTAAAAGCCTGCCAGCGCATCTCCGATCGCCTCCATAGGTTGTCTGGTTCCCTACACCGGCCTCACTCCTTACATAGCCCCTGCTGGATATCCTTAACATGGAGCAGGGGCCCTTGACCAATCACAACTTGTATTGTGACGTTGCCGCCAAACACAGGATGAGCACTCGCCCTGCTGCACAAATGGGGGAAGGGGATCAGCTTAAGTGCTCAAGACCAACCCTGCAATAGGTCCCCCCGGTCAGCCCCAAATATCCCGCTGGGAAGGCGCCACCAGGTCTGCGGGAAACAATTGGCTCTAGCCCAGTGACCTTATTTCTAGCCCTTTCCTGCTCACCATTTTTTTTCACCATAAGCTTTAATGGTCCCCAGGCCTGAGCCTGGGGTGGACATGCTTTCCCCCGATGGGGAACAATGACAGCCCTTGTGCTTTCTTCCCCTCCCAGCACAAGACTGACTAAATGTGATACTGTGAGGATTCGCTGTTCTGCTGCTCCTGCCCCTTTAACCCTCACTTGCCCATTGGACTACCATAACACTCAAGAGTGGCAAACTGGGGTGGAACTTACGCACGGTGCGCGGGTTCTGTGCAGTCCCCTTCGGTCTCTGGGCATGGAGCGCGTTCTTGCTCCTCCTGTCTTGATGCGCAGCGCGCATGCATGGTACACGGTCTTCCCTGTGGTCTGCGGTATCCGCCCCTCTGACCCGCCCCCGTCCTGGCATCACCCCTATGCAGCGCGGTTACGCCCCTCACTCCGCCTCTACCTCAGCGGGTCCTGCCTCTGGTACCCGGCCCTGTCCTGATATCACTGTAATGCGGCGCAGTTGCGCCCCTCCTCTATCTCCATGGGTCTCGCCTCTGGTTTCCGCCCTCATGGCGGTGCGGGTGTCGTGGCGCACAATGACAGCGCGTGACCAGGTCACCTACGGGTTTTGCGGGGGGCATGCACAAATTCTGACGCGGTAGCTATTGGCTGTGTAATAGGACACACCTGCATGATCCAGCAGCCTATCCTGTCCGCACGTCTGCTTCCTGGTTGCCTCCCATTGGTGGGAGGTCCTATAAATATGCTTTCAGAGCTCCCAGTCATTGCCGAGCATAACCTCTGTTTGTGTGACGCTGCAGTCATCACCTAGTTCCTGTCTGCCTGAACCCTGCTGCCTGACCCTGCATGGATACTACTCTGTGATGCTCTCCTGCACTGACCTTGGCTTTGGCAACGACTACTCTGTGATGCTCTCCTGCTTGGCTCCACGACTACTCTACGCTCTACCACCCTGACCCTGGCTACGTACCCCAACAATCCGCTGCTCTATACTCCAAGATTCACAAGTACCTCACTTACCCTGTCTTCTGTTACTCTGATCCGGCCTGTACGACTGTCCTATACTCTAGATGTGCCCTCGTGGTTGTGGTTGGCGTTCTATACAAATCCATACCTCAGCCCCACGGTCACGCCTCGTTTGTAGTGAGCTACGGGTTACAGATACTCCCAATTGGAAGTCTCTGCAAGGGGCGGGCTCATGGACTGTACCCATCTTGGATAGGCTTACACAGGCCATGAGTCACCACCTTACTTCCTTCACTGGGGGGTCACTGGCTCATAGATTAACCTGTTAGTGCTCTGAACATAATAGGGACTTACATAATAGATACACTATGTGGGAAAGAGAGGAATTATGGGACATACCCTCTTACACTGGATAGGGGTAGTTTGGGCAGTTAACACGCAGGTGGCCCAGCCAATTACACAAGGAGCACTGGCCCTCGTGGGCAACCTCCATCGGCTCTACTTCAACACCCCGGGTTTTTGACTTCTTCCCCCCTGGTTTGGTGGCCTGGGGAGGGTGAGCTACCTTAGGTCTTTTGACCGCCAGCACTGGAGTAAGGGTAAGGAAACGCTTTTCCAACTGTGGCCGTGTGGCCACTGTCACGATGGACGGATCGTATCAACAATTTTATATTTTAGGGAAATAGATTGAGCACACAAGTTGAGCAAAATAAACTGACATTTATTTCCTTAATAGACAGACACACGACAACCTTAGAATATACTTGACAAAACACTTACTGAGGAAGAGAATGGGATAGAATGTCCAGAAGTAAAACAAAGCACCAGAATATTGTCTTTTAAAATGCTGTCCTTTTGCAAGGGGCGTAAATTGCCAGCCCAATAAGTCTGTGAAAATTGCAAAGTTCTTTCTGGTCCATTGGGGTTCGTTAGATAACCCCCAGCACTAACGGGATCCTGAAGAAGAGTTATGTCCTTGGTTCTGATGTAATTAACTTGTTGCGTTAGGGAATCGTTGCTGCTGCTCTTATCCGCTTGTAGAAGCAAAGTGGAAATTTGTTCATATTGTAAAAGAGAGACGAAAGACAACGGGGATAGCTTAGGGAGCATGTATATAGGGTCGGCTAGCATATCTATAACATACCCGCCCAATCCCCTTCGTGGGAACCTCCATCCCACCAATCTCCATCTTGCCCCCAGTTTGCAGATGGGCACTACAGGGATTTCCAGTTGATACAGCGCCTGTGCAACTCTGACACCTGGGCTGCTTACCATATGAGTGCTCCCCTTTTTACCTGGCTTCTCCCAGGCTAGGAGTTGGACCCAAGGTGTGAACTAGCCCAGATGACTAACAGGATCTCCTGGTCAGCGAGCATCCCGGCTAATTCACACTTTGTGGCTCTGGGGCTTTCATCTGCAACACTTCCCTAGATCCATAGCCATTGCCCTAACAGGGAGTCTCTGAAGTTTGCAGAAGGAAGTGCCCCCAGCTCATCAGTGTAAAACATGTTGTTACTGGTTGCATTGCAAAGGCAAGTAGAAAAAGCCTCATCCTGCCTGTACATTTAAAACTGCAGCCAGATAGGCACTTTATTAAAAATATATGTTCTATTTGTCCTAAAGTCATCACTGGAGTTATCGGCATTCGGCCGTGCCTGGGATGTCTGCCAGCAAGTAGGCAAGCCAGGTGACAGTGCGAAGGCTCCCCTTAGACCACCACCGGGGCTAGGTAAGCCCTTTCAGCACAAGGCTGTTCAGTGGGACGGCGGCATTCACTTTCTGTAGCCCATCGCTGGGAGTTCTGGAGAGCCGGATCCTGCCTGATGTCCTTGGAGAAGCAAGGCAGGGAAGCTCAGTGTAGCAGGCGGGACGCTGATGTGGTAGTGGTTGTGGCCACTATTTGTGGGGCTAAGCACCCGGAGACCGAGACCCTGAAGACTATCTCAGAGGCGGACCTCAACCCTCCAGGGCTTTCCCCAGTTGCCATTCCTACTATGGCGTATAATTGTGAGGCTCTGTTTGCCATGTTGGGTCAAGGCGCAATGGCAGACCCTCACCTACAGTTAACCTAAATACTGAGAGACCTTGTCAGACCTTCTCCTGCCCTATCCCAGACCCCAAAATGAGGCCCCAGTACCTCCCTGGGGTCTGATAATTTATAAATAACATACCTCCCCATACACCACATTTTTCACCATTGTGTCCAGTATTTTTGGACAAGACACTTGGCAACCCTAGTGCTGGCAAGCCAAGTACTTCCAGAAGCTGACTCTACATGAGACACTAGCCGAGGTTGAGTCAGCCATGAGCCAGAGGGGCTGAACGAGAGATTGACCGAGACATTGCCGGTGAATCTGTCTCCATGAGAGCAACCTTGCTGGCTTAGGAATGTGCCACACAGGTGCTTTGACTTCTGGCCGCCAAGATGACGGACGACGGTGTGCCCCCGAGTACACAGCAAGAAAAGTGGGTACTGACCCCTGCTACTATGCCGGTTAGGAGAGCACCCCAAATTGTTGACTCTCTGCAAGTCACCAAGCCATGTGGGTCAGCCGGGTGCCGAAGATGCTGTAGCAAAGACGGCAGAGGATGCCCATGAGGGCCAGTGCTCCCGGGGAGACCAGTTAAACCATCTGCGGATGAGTACCCCAAGACATCCCAATCAATTATCCCCAATCTGGGGCAAAGTCCCCAAACAACAGGGCTTACCGACTATGAGAGGCTAGCCCCAGCAAAGGAACCACAAGCAGTCGTGTGGTTCCAGCGGAGGACCCAGTCAGCGATCCCTACGGCTGTGTGCAGCAATCAGGCTGGAGGACTATGCAGTCCATAGAAGAACAGTTTTGCGTCCAGGGGTCCCAGGTAATCGGCAGGCGTTTGGACTGGGGGACCCCAACACTACAGCACCTCTTGAGCAACCTGATATGGTTAGTCCAGAGCATCCAATCCCAGGAACGGGGATGCGGGTGGAGCTGCCAGAGGATGCTATTTGACTGCTTTCAAAGGGTGCAAATGTTGGGTAGTTACCCTGGCGGAGGTGCCTTTGGTGCTGCTGCCAGACACAGTGTTTCTTGTTCCCCAGCTTTTGGTGCCAAAGAGTGTCATGATCTGTGAAGAGACAAGGCAGGTAAGACCAGACAAAGCCCAACCAAGCAAAACCTGTGTCCCTAATTACTTGAATACAACCCCCCCCCACCTTTTTCAAATCCTCTGACAGTGTGACGGAGTGTGAATGGCCAGAGCTCAGTGAGTGGTCCCCCGATATGGAGGGCATGAGACCTCAGTTGGCTGAGTCTGTCTGTTCAGTCCCCCAGACCTTATGTGTTTTTTTTACTGGGCCAGCTATGGGCAGAGAGGGGCCAGCTATTGTGTCACTGGGTGGGTAGGGAACAGAGTTTATAGGGAGCTAAGGAGATCCTGCTTATGGGGCATTAAGGGGTTGCTCACACCAGAGCCTGTCTAGTGCAAATGTTCTGTGGGTTGAAGGCATCCCAGGAGGCATCAGCGTTTGACCGTGCCCGGGAAACCTGCCGTCCGGAAGGCATGGCCAGGAGACAGTGTGAGAGCTCCCAGGAGAATGCCACCGGGACTAGGTGAGCATTTCCAGTGAGAGGCTGGGAGTGGATCAGCGGTATTTGTAGTATATAACCCTCCAAAGGGAGATTGAGAGAGCCAGGCTCTGCCCAACGCCCTGGCAGTAGCAATGGGAGAAGGCTTAGTGGAGCAGGGTGATACAGATCTGAAGCTCGCAGCTCCCCAGTGGGAGTGGAAGCAAAGCACGGCTGACTACCCCAATACCGTGTGCAATGGCCACCTCTGCCAGGCTTATTGTGCCCAATGTATAGGATTTTTTCTTTGTGTAACCCTTCCAGAAAAGAGCTAATCACTGATGTCTGGAAGTGGAAAACTGTATAAAGTGGGGATAGGGATGTGGTAACTACACATCAACACAAACATTTTATCATGCCGTGATGGTCTTCACCTACTGCTGACAGTCTTTACTTCAATCCGCTGCAGATGTGGGACCTGTCCTGTCAAGGCCACCCGCTTCATTGTCCGCTGACCTGGGACCTCTCCTGAAACCTGGTAAGTGAGAAGTAATGTTCCTTGATTGTAAGTGTCAAATCTATGGTGTGTCTTACAATCACTGGCAGCTTACACAAGAGGAAATACGGTAATACAAATAACACATAGAGTCCAGGTCCCCTCTGGACTTCCCCCTTGTTCCCCGGCCCCCATGGTTCCCCATATTAAGAGATACACCATTGCTTATAGTTTATGTTGTTGTTTCTTGTTTATTTATTGTAAGGTCCGGGGGAACACCTCTCTCTAAAGGGGCTCCCCCCGTGACTTTACTCACCCCCGCTCCAGCTCTGCCTTCTCGCCGCTGCGGGCGGGATCTCCCTTCTCCTCTGCTTCCCGCGGCAGCTTCTGATCTCGCGCATACGCGCGCACGGCAGAGGACTTTTACGTCCTCCCTCAGGGGGAGTTCCCGCCCCCAGCTGAGGCCGCGCACGCCTCTCCCGCGCGGCGCACATGCCTGATTTGCGTGCACCGCTCACAAGCTGCACATCTAGCACAGCTGTGGTGAGTTTCTCCCTACCAATCCCTATCTTTCCTGGGACCGCTCCCTCGTTACTCCCCCTCTCCCTATTGGTCCTTCCTCCTACGTATACCTTGCTCAGCCATTCATTCTTTGGCTGAGCATAGCTTTGTTTGACCTGTGTTAACCACGGTCGTGCCTGCCTCAGTTCCTGTCTCTTTGTCTCCTTAGTGATCCCTTGCGTACCGAACCGGCCTGGCTGTGGATCCGCTCTTGTCTTCTACCCTTGGTTTGTATCCTGACCTCCTGGACTCCCCGACCCCTTCACCTCGGTTTGTGGATTCCGACCTACCTCCCGGCTCTGGATCCCAGGCTCTAGGTACAACCTATCTTTGAGAACCTCCCTTCTCGTCTGGCGAGTATCTTACTTTATCTTATACTCCCAGACGGTTCCAGACGCCTATTTTCCACTTTCCAGGTGTGTCCCCGTAGCTGTGGGTGCAGTTTGTTACCCATCTCACCTCAGTTTCGGGGTCCCTCGTTGTCCGTGGTGAGCTCAGTGTAACATTATGCTCAGCCCCACAGACATGGACCCCAAGAGGTTGAGCAACCAAGCCCCATTCAGCGACTTCTCCAGCTAGAGGCGCAGCTTGCCTCCATGACACAGGAGCTCTCTAGACTCTCCTCATTGCAGCCTTCCCCAGGCTCCTCTGCCATGGCAACTGTGGCGTTTCCCTCCCCGGTTCTTCCCGTGGCTGTGGATCCTCATCTCCCGGCTCCCAACCGCTATGCAGGGGATCCCCACAAGTGCAGAGGGTTTCTTAATGAGTGTGAGATGCAATTTGAATTATCACCTTTATGCTTCCCCACTGCTCGTTCAAAGGTGACCTATATTATGTCTCTCTTGAACGGAAAGGCCCTAGCCTGGGCATCCCCCATCTGGGAGCGGGAGCCTACCATGACGCATGACTATTCTCGCTTTCTTCGAGAATTCAGGAAAGTATTCGATACGCCTGGTCGTCAAATTACGGCAGATTCTTCTCTCTTCCATATTCCCCAGGGTACTCGTCCTGTCGCCGAGTATGCTTTGGACTTCCGGACTATCGCGGCGGAGACCTCCTGGAATGATGGCTCACTATCAGCAGCCTTTTGGCAGGGTCTGTCGGATGCCATCAAGGACCAGCTGGCCACTATGGAGAGACCCACCAGATTGGAGGATCTCATTGCAGTCTGCATCCGCGTGGACCAGCGGCTACGAGAGAGGAGACTTGAACGCGCTCTTCCTCGTATCAACTCCTCCCGATCTTCCAGCCGTAGTCTCGTCCATCACGTCCCCTAACCCATGTATGAGCCCGAACCTATGCAGCACGGAGGTCATCGTCTATCCGCGTCTGAGAGACAGCGCCGACGAGATGGTGGACTGTGCCATTACTGCGGTCATCCCGGTCATCTGCTGGTAAGCTGTCCTCTGCGACCGGGAAATGCCAGGACCCAATAAGGTATGAGGGGGTCTCATTGGGTATAATCTCTTCCCCTCTTTCTTCTTCTAAAGTACTTCCCAATCGTATAATGCTGCCTATTTCTCTGGCCTGGAAAAACTCCCTGATCCCCGCCTCTGCATTTATAGATTCTGGGTCTCAGGGGAACTTTATTGATCAGAGTTTTGTCTATAGGAATGGGATTCCTTTTCGATCTAAGGCTGTTCCAGTTGGTCTGGAGGCCATAGACGGCGTCCACTCCAACCAGCCTTTATTTATCTGGAGACTTGTTCTCTATCCCTTCCCACGGAGGACGGTCACCAAGAGAAGATTATCTTGGACGTGATCCATACTCCATCGGTAGATGTAATTCTAGGTTTCCCCTGGCTGCAACTTCATAACCCACAATTAGATTGGGTTGGTAAGGAGCCCATATGATGGAGCCCCCAGTGCCTGAAGACCTGTCTTCCCCCCCAAACGGACGTTAGCCGGAGTGGAATTACCCGCAGAGTATAAAACTTCCCTTCCAACGGTCTACTGGTACCTGGCGGACGTTTTTGATAAGGTCCGTTCTGAAGTGTTACCTCCCCATAGAGACTTTGACTGTCCTATTGAGCTTCTTCCCGGTGCTACCTTACCCAAGAGCCGTTCTTACCCCCTATCCATACCTGAGACCAAGGCCATGACCGAGTATATCCAGGATAATTTGAGGAAGGGTTTCATCCGCAATTCATCATCTCCAGCTGGAGCTGGATTTTTTTTGTTATGAAAAAGGATGGTTCCTTGCGCCCCTGTATTTTTTTTTCTTCAACTTTGAGTTTATTGAAAGAGTTTTCAGTACATACAGTATCACAGTACACATCAAGTGAATCTCTCAAACATAACATTCCAGTGCGATACCAAAGTACTCTCCTGAGTACCTATGCAGTCTGAACCTTAACATAACTCCGGTTTTGCATTATGTGGTACAATTAGGGTGCTGCGCTATGGGGGAAATAAAATAAAAGTTAGGATAGGGTGGGGGAGATTGGGGGGGGGGGGTGATGACCTCACGGGCGCGGTCCTCTCCAGTTTTTAGAATAAAAAATAGTATTCAGATCACGATTTGCATCATCCCTCAGCTCTTGTCGACTTAGCTCTTAGGTCTCTTATGTCCTATTGCTTCCCTGGGTGTGCCCGAGTTGCCTACTGCAATGCTCCCGTCCTTCGAATGAAAACACATTTTGAACTATTATTGCCAAATTGTGGTGACCTCTACCCCTGGGATATCTGTCTGTTCCAACCAGGGCGACCAGACTTTTAGATATTTATCACCAGTGTCATTAACCAAACTCGTTAATTTCTCCATCTGGCATATGTACCACATTCGATTTTGAATCTTGGGGATATTTGGGATTTCGGGTTGTTTCCACATAGCTGCGATCTCGCACTGCGTTGCCGTTGAGAAATGTTCAACTAATTTATTACCAGTTTTAGAGAGACCAGGCCATGGTCTATTCAGGAGGAACAGCCACGGGTCCGGGGGAATTGTGAGGTCAAAAATCCTCTGGATCCAATTTCTAATTTCTTCCCAAATGGGTGAGATACGGGGGCAAGACCCCAGCATTTGCCACAGGTCGGCCGATTCTCCACACTGTTTCGGACACAGCGGGGAGTATCCTGGCACAAACCTCGATCATTTCAGTGGGGTGAGGTACCATCTCATCAATACTTTATATGTGTTCCTTCAAAGTCATGCAAATAGAGCTTTTGGCTGCTGCCTCCAAAATGGCCGACCAGTCGTCTTCCTCCAGGGCTTCTCCCAGATCCGTCTCCCACTTAATTCTGTATGCTAGTTTTTGCTCCTGTTGTGTATTCCCAGAACCTACTATTTCTCCATAAATCTGCGATGTAAGTCCCCGCGTGTCTGTTTCTGTCAGACAGAGCTTTTCAAATGTAGTTAATGGCGGGTATGGCGTGTTCTTGTTAAAGTACGCCCTGAGCTGGAGGTATCGGAAAAATTCGGAATGTGGGATGTTTTTCTCAGATCTAATTTGTTCAAATGATTTAATTTTATTTGGTATCCCCTCCAGATCTCTAAGCCGATTATATCTATTTTGTTTCCAGATTTCTTAGGTGTGTTCTGACAGTCCTGGTGCAAAGTCGGGGTTACCCCAAAGCGGGGATATCAGCGAGTGTTTGGACGTTAGGGCATATTTAAATTTAGAGGCCTCCCAAATCGACAATGAGTTGATCATCGAGAAAAGCGGCCGGTCAGCCCATTTAATGGCTGTTTTAGGTAACCACAGCAGATTGACTAACTCCAATGGGAAGCAAACCGATGTCTCCAGATCCACCCATCTTTTCAATGCTGGTTTGATCTGCCATTGTGTGAGTTGACACAATTGCGCCGCTTTGTAATAAGATACCAGGCAAGGTACCGCTAGTCCCCCTGTCCGAATTGTCTTTCTCATAATTGTCTTGTTTACTCTCGGCTTTTTTCCTCCCCATACAAAATTGGAGATTTCAGACTGGAGTGAGAGTATTTCCTTCAGTCTCAGTGGCACTGGCAGAGTCTGAAAGAGGTATAGGATACGGGGGACGAGATTCATCTTTACGCTATGTATCCTACCAATCCAGGAGATCCTATATGGCATCCACTTTCTCAGATCCTCTTTTAGCGTTCAAATCAGTTTGGGATAATTTGCTTCGTAGAGGCCTTTATAGGTTTTAGTGATATGAACTCCTAGGTATTTAATGTGTTTTGGTTGCCAATTGAAATTGAAGTTCAGACTCAGTAGTTTTTCTGTTTCCTTTTGGAGGCTGATATTCAAGGCCTCTAATTTGGTTTGATTAATTTTAAAGCCAGATATCCTATTAAATTTTTCCAACAGGTCAAATAGGTTCGGCAGAGAGGTAAGGGGTTTGGAGATCATCAATAAGATGTCATCAGCATACAGGGCAACCTTGTGGGATTTCAAGTCTATATTAATCCCTGAGATATCCGGGTTGTTGCGGATCTGCGCTGCTAGTGGTTCCATACACAGGGCGAATAAAAAGGGAGATAATGGGCACCCCTGACGTGTACTGCTTTTAATTTGAAATGTGTTTGATGGGAATCCCTGGTGTATGACCCTAGCAGCAGGGCCAGAGTATAACGCCATTAAAGCGCCACTCACCTTGTCCCCAAAGCCAAATGCCCCAAGCTTTTTTTGTAGGTAAGGCCAGTCAATCCTGTCAAAAGCTTTTTCTGCATCCAGACTCAACATCATAGCTGGTATTTTCTTATTTTTTTTCAACTTTAAATTTTTATTGGAAAGTACAAATACAGCCAATGATCCACATCCCATCATTACATTTCCAGTTTTGTCAAACACATATAGTGACGCCTTGAAGACATATCCACTTAACACTTTACAAACAAGACCAGAAAAAGTAGACAAGGGGACAGGGATAGAGGCTAGGGGGGGGGGTGCGGGGAGGGAGGTGGTAGGTTGCCATGCTCTGGAGTAGGTATGTAGGTATCTCTTGTTAATTTTTTTTAGGTATTCACTAAGGAATTTAACTGGGACAGGTTCTTCTGGGGTTTCTCTCTTTCAATTGTTTTTCCCAATTCTATGACTACAGGGAGGTCTGCTAGTTGTGCGTCGCTAAGTCATGTTGTCTAATCTGTCCTTAAAGGAGAACTCACCTATTTTTATTAGTGCAAGATTGAGGAGGCCTCCACTCTTGGGATGTCTACCTGGGTCAACCATGGGTCCCAGACTTTTAGAAAATTTGTGCCGGAGTCATTAACTAAACTCGTTAATTGTACCATCCGGCAGACATGCCAAATTCTATTTTTGATCTTAGGGATAATTGGTATCTCCTGCTGTTTCCATAATGCTGCGATCTCACATCTTGTGGCAGTAGCAAAATGCGCGATTAATTTATGCGACGCATTTGACAGACCCTGGATCCGCCTGCCCAATAGGAACAGCCACGGGTCTAGGGGGATCTCCAAATCGAGAATCCGCTGAATCCAATCTCTGATTTGTTCCCAAATAGGGGCCACCTTAGTGCAAGACCACAGCATATGTCGGAGGTCAGCTGCTTCCCCACACTGTTTAGGGCAGAGAGGGGAGTAGCCTTTTACAAATTTCGCTAAGCGCGTCGGAGTGTAATACCACCTCATAAGGACTTTATATGCGTTCTCCTTTAATGTGGTGCAGATTGAGCTTTTTGCCGCCGCCTGAATAATTCTGTCCCATTCGTCGTCCTCTAAAGTCTCTCCTAGGTCTGACTCCCAGTGTCTCATGTAACTCAGTCTATTGTCAATGGGCGACTTCTGGCAGATCACTTCCCTGTACATTCTAGACGTGAGTCCCCTTGTGTCCGTATCTCTGGAACACAGCTGCTCAAATGGTATTTTCTTATTATTGGCTATCTCTAGCAGATCAATGATTCGTCGGGTGTTGTCCGCAGCTTGTCTACCCTTAATAAAGCCGACTTGATCTGGATGTATAAGTCTGGGCAGGATGTGACTCAATCTATTGGCTATTAGTTTGGCGTATATTTTAACATCAGTATTAATGAGGGAGATTGGGCGATAACTTTTGCAATCTTGCGGATCTTTCCTTCTTTATAAATCACTGAGATAGACACTTGTAGCATCTGCTCCGGGATCGGGGCTCCTGCCAATACGGCATTAAACATTCGGAGCAGCCATGGGGCTAGGTTCTTAATGAACTTCTTATAATACAGCCCTGTGTAGCCATCAGGGCCTGGGGCCTTAGAAGGCTTGAGGTCAGTTATGACTTGGGAAAGTTCCTCTATCGTGAACTCTGCTTCCAACACCCCTCTGTCCACCTCATCTAGCCCCGTCAGTTTGGCGCTTGCCAGAAAATCTTCTGCGGCCCTTGTGGTTTTGATATTATGTGCCACTTTCTCTCCATTATATAAGTTTTCGTAGAAAGCTTTGAATTCTTCCTCTATGTTTTTCGGATTTGATGTAGAGGCTCCAGTTTTTAAGCGAATCGCCTGTATGTTATAATTTGAGTGTTTGGTTTGTAATTTGCGCGCTAGCATAGTACACTACCGACACACTTTATTGAAGTGTGGTCGGTACCGCAAGCCGGGAAATCTCCCGGCTTGCTAGTGGCCGCCCCTCGGCGTGCCGCGCGTCATAGACGCGCAGTCACGCGTCATCGGGAGCGTGCGCCCGCTGCACGCGTGTCCAGGGGCTCCCCGAGGGAGCCCTGGTGTCCCGCGATCGCGGGACAGCGGCAGGGGGTTCCGGGGGACCCGGCGGACCCGGCAGCGGTAGGGAGAGCGCCCCGATCGGAGGGCGCTCTTCCGCTGCTTCGGCGTGCGCCCGTCACACTCGGGCGCGCGCCAGGCTACTGCTGCGGCACAGAACGGGCAAATGCTCGAATAAACTGTGCCGCAGCAGTATCTGGCCTGTTTGCCTTTTCATAGTATTTCCTCTTTGACCAACTCAATGATTTGTCTGCCTGCGAGGTCAGCAGAAGATTAAGTTCAATGTTGGTGTTCTTTATTTCAGTTAATGTCTGCGGGTCAGATCGTTTTTTATGCCTTGCTGTGAGGGCATGTAGTTTATTTTGGAGCATTACCAATTTGGTGTTTCTCTCTCGTTTTCTGCGAGCTGCTATACCAATTAATGTGCCCCTTATGGTTGCCTTATGGGCTTCCCAAAGGGTAAAGTATGATTTTACTGAACCATGATTTATCTTAAAGAATTGGTTGATTTCCTCCCTCACTGCTCCGCAGATATCTGGAGTTTTTAACAGTGACTCATTAAGCTTCCAATTTGCACCAGGTCTATCAGAATGAATTTGAGTGCACCGTAGCTCTATAGGTGCATGGTCAGCCCATGAAATATCATGTATCCTTGTAGAGGAGACCAAGGGGACCAGTCTACTAGAGATGAAGAAATAGTCATTTCTACTATATGCATCATGAGGATGGAAATAGAAGGTATAATTTCTCTCTGTGGGATATAACTCCCTCCAGATATCAGTCAGCTGATTTTTCTTAAGTCCCTTCTTTAGAGCCTCCAGAGCCCTTCGCTGCCCACTCCTAGGTGTGCCTGACCTATCTAGGTTTGGGTTCATCGTGAGATTAAAGTCACCTGCTAGGATAATGTTGCCTTTGGCTGCTTGGGACAGTTTTTGGAAGAAATCTCTGAAGAAATCATGACTTTGCTCACAAGGAGCATATAGCGTCGCCAGGGTTATCGGTTGTTCGTGGATAATTCCCACGACAATCAGGAATCTGCCTGCACTATCCCTCCTTAGTGTCTGCATTGTAAATGGTACGCTATTATGAAAGAGGATCCCTACCCCTCTCTTTTTCTCTGTGGCAGACGCTAGGTAGAATTGTTTGTAGTGGTTATCTAAATATTTAGGGGACCTACTGGTACTGAAGTGGGTTTCCTGTAAGAGGAGCATGTCTGCTTTTTTCCTTTTGTAATCTATGAATGCGGCTTTCCTTTTTATGGGGCTATTAAAGCCGTTGACGTTGTTAGATATGATATTTAACGCCATTCAAATTGTATGTGTACGCATCGTGATCTGTACTAAATGGAGTGAACATTGAGGGTCTCGGCTGCAGTAGTTGTCGGTGATCTTTTATCATAGGAGTTCCGCGCCCAGGTATGGCGGGGTGGCCTGGGGAAGGGGGTCAGAGAGGGAGCGTGGAAACGCGCAAAAAGAATAATACAAATGGAAAGAGCCCTGTCTGGGGTGAGCCAGAGCCGGCTCTTCAGCACTACGGACTGGACAGTTGCCTGGTACCGCTGGGTTGGGCTACCAGGCCTTTGTAGTTCTGTCCTCTGTAGGGAAGAGCGGTCCTCATGGACTAGTTCCATGAGGCACCTTTCGAGGCGCCGACGAACTACCAGGGTAGTTCACACCGGCAAGTCAACATAGTATAAAAAGTGGCACAGTGTAAGTGTAAAACCTCCTAACAACTCCGAATAATTTTAACTGAACTTGACTTAACTTTAGTCGAGCAGCTGTGGATGGACGTCCGGAGATCCCCGCTGACGGGATGGTCCCCCTCGTCTCTACTGCCGCACCTCTCCCTGTTATACTATTTTTGCCATTCTTTGACTCGCCCGTGCCCTCCGGTAAGGGCAGGGCCGAGCCAGGATCCACATCACTGTCGGGCAGCGGGGCACACGAGGCGAGCCCCATCACGGGCATCCCCGGACTCCCAGTCCCACCGCCTGCTGTAGAGATAAAGAAAATGTAAAATAAGACAACATTAGGCTATCTCTTGAACTAGACAGCAAACAATTTGGGTATTTCTGGCATAACCGTGTCTTTTTAAGCAACCCTTTAGGCCCTTTCATCTGAGGGGTGTTCAGTATAGGGAGTTGTCCCCCCCTCCCCCGCCCCCCCGGGCCCCGACTGGAACGGGACATGATGATGAAGATTGAGGGACCCTCTGGGTATCCTCCCTCTGCCCGCTGCACACGGCCTGCCCAGCTACCACCCGTGGGATCCCCGGGGGGCGACGGGGATCAGGTCATCAATCTGGCCTCTCCCACCCCTCTGAGTCCAGTCGTCTCTCCCTCTGCAGTCCCCGGCGTTCCCTCCTCCCGGCCATGCCCGTGAAGGCCGCCGCCCCTCTGTGGAGGGTGTAATCCTCCTGTTGCCGCGGTGGAGGAATAATGGTTCCGTGTGCGTCAGACCGGAAGTTCCGCTTTCCCAGAGGTCGCCGGGACAGGCGGAAGTCACATGGGCCATGGCATAGTGGTGACGCGGAGCCTTCTTCAATCTTACGATGCCGCCTCCGCTGCCTTCGCGCTCTTTTCCTGGATTCCCGCCAAACGCTGCCGAGGATGGTTGTCTACTTCCAATGCGGCCTGCAATGTTCGAGGACAACCACCAGGGGGAGACGGAGAGAGAAGAAAACAGGTACAGGCAAGGGAACCCGGCGGCCATGTATTCTGTGGGGTGGGGATATAGGGCACTTTGCCTTTAAATGTTTAATTGGACACGGCTGCTGCGGGGAGACACGGCTCTTCACTGATCAGCAGCTACCGAAGTCCCCACTCTCTGCCAGGATGCCTCCAGCACTGGATCGGGCTCCGGATTAAGGTGAGGAGGTTGGGAGGGACCAGGGCTAGGCGCTCTCTGCAACAGTCCCAGCTTCTTTAGAAATGCGTCGCCATCTTCCACCTTCCTAAGCGTGTTTGCGATTCCGTTTTTTACCACGAGCAAGGCAAACGGGAACAGCCACCGGTAGCGGGTCCCTTTCTCTTGCAATATCTTTGTTACAGGGCCTAGACCCTTGTGTCTGGCAAGGGTAGCTGACGATAGATCTTGGAAGACCTTAAGCCTTAATCCCTCGAACTCCAGGGATCTCGCCTCCCTCGCCATCTGGCAGACAGCATCTTTGATGCGGTAATAGTGGAAACTCACTATTATGGCTCGAGGAGGGTCTCCCGCTTGCGGTTTTGAACAGAGTGCTCGGGGGCAGCGGTCTAAGTGTTATTCCTGCTCAGATTTATCTGGGAGCAAATGCTCCAGCCATTTTTGCACAAAGTCCTCGTGGTCAGTGATAGTTTCTGGGATCCCCCTTATGCGAACATTGTTCCTGCGGTCCCGGTTTTCTGAATCCTCCTGCTTGTCTGCTATCTCGCAGACCTTCTCTGCCAGTTGGGAGACTGTTTTGTTAGTTTGTACTATGGCCCTCGTGTTGGTATCCATTTTTGTCTCAAGGGTCCCGGTCCGTTCGCCCACCGCGTCCAGGTCTCTCCGCAGGTTCCACAGTTCTTTGCGGAAAAAGTTCTTCATTTCCCCACAAAATTCTCGTAGATCCTTTCTCCTGACCAGTTCCTGGTCATCTGCCAGTGGGGTTAGTGTCTCGCTGTCGGACTCTGAATGCATAGTCGGTGTGGGTGAGACGGAGCCTCCTGCTGCCGACGGAGTGATTTTATTAAAATATGGCTTGACCGAGGGGTCCTCTTGCTTCGATTTTGCTTTTCCTGGCATCCCCAGGTATTCTGCCAAGTTTATCAGCCTTCCGGAGGATTTTATGTTGATTTTTGTTGTCACTGTGCTATATAATTCTTGCCAGTGTGAAGGGAGCTAAATCCCCAAGCAGCCATTCACCCTGGCTTCGCGCATGCGCCTCGCGCCCCTGTATTGACTACAGAGGTCTTAACAAAATTACGATCAAGAACCGTTACCCCCTGTCACTTATTATCGAACTCATCGAACGTTTACAGGGGGCAACAATTTTTCCAAACTTGATCTCCGCGGAGCCTATAACCTTGTCCGCATCCGTCAGGGTGACGAATGGAAGACCGCCTTTAACACCCGGGATGGGCATTATGAATATCTAGTCATGCTTTTCGGCCTGTGCAATGCCCCGGCGGTCTTCCAGGAGTTTGTCAACGAGATCTTCCGTGATCTCCTCGACAGCTTCGTTATCGTATATCTTGACGATATCCTTATTTTTTCAAAATCCCTCTCTGACCACATTCAACACACCAAGATAATCCTGTCCCGCTTTCGGGAGAACAATCTCCATGCTAAACTAGAGAAATGTTCTTTTCATCTTTCTTCCATTCCCTTTCTTGGATATATCATTGCTAGCACTGGCTTCTCTATGAACCCAGTCAAACTCAAGGCTGTCTTAGAATGGCCACAACCCACTTCCCTGAAAGCCATACAGCGATTCTTGGGATTTGCGAATTACTATCGTAAATTCATCAATAATTTTTCTTCTACCATGGCCCCAATGACTGCCCTCACCAAAAAGGGAGCTAACACAGCAGTCTGGTCTTCTGTAGCTCTCCAAGCTTTCGACTCCCTCAAGAAATCTTTTGCTTCTGCTCCTATTTTGCGTCACCCTGATCCCGGGCTCCCCTTTTCCCTAGAGGTAGACGCATCCGACATCGGTGCTGGTGCCATTCTCTCTCAGAGACAGTCCCCACAGGCCAAACTTCATCCCTGTGGGTTCTTTTAAAAAAAAAAAATATTTGGCAGAACGGAACTATGACGTCGGAAACAGAGAGTTCCTGGCTATTAAACTTGCCCTTCAGGAATGGAGACATCTTCTGGAGGGAACGGAGATCCCCATTTCGATCTTTACTGATCATAAAAACTTACTTTACATTGAGAGTGCACGTCGCCTTGGGGCGCGTCAGGATCGATGGTCTCTTTTTTTTTCGAGATTTAATTATCTCATATCTTACATTCCTGTTTGAAGATAATTCCGAGATTATCTCCGAAACAATCTTACCCTCCAAATATATTGTTTCGGCCAATTCTTTTGATATCCTGGATCAGGTCATGGCAGCACAGTCTAATCTCCCGAGGGGCCTTAAGGTGCCGGTCGGCCGTCTGTATGCAGCTCCACGCTTCCTTAAGAAGATTCTTGAGTGGGGTCATTCTTCTAGGTCAGCCGGTCATCCAGGCATTAGCAGGACTTCTGACCTCATTGGTCGTACCTTTTGGTGGCCAACCATGTTGCAGGACATTTCAGTGTACGTAAAAACTTGTCCAATCTGCGCCCAGGATAAGACCGCTCGTAAAAAGCCATACGGCCTTCTACACCTTCTACAAACCCTCCCTATACCAGAACGCCCATAGAGTCATCTGTCCATGGACTTTGTGGTGGAACAGCCAACCTCTAAAGGGATGAATACCATTTTGGTTGTCGTGGATCGTTTTTCCAAACAGGCCCATTTCATTCCTCTCAAAGGCCTTCCCAATTCCCCTACCCTGGCAGTCATTTTTGTTAAGGAAATATTCCGCATTCACGGAGTTCCTCTTTCCATCGTATCCGATCGAGGTACACAATTTGTCTCAAAATTTTGGCGAGCTTTCGCTCGCAGGATGGATATCACCCTCCATTTTTCGTCCGGGTATCATCCCCAAACTAATGGGCAAACCGAGAGAACGAACCAAACTCTGGAGCAATACCTCCGATGCTTTATCGCAGACAGCCAGGACAATTGGGTAGATTTACTTCCGTGGGCAGAGTTCTCCCATAACTCTTTAAAGAACAGCTCCACGTTGAAATCCCCTTTTTTCATTAATTATGGTTTTCACCCGGGTCAGCTGCCCATCACCTCAGTTCCTTCCGGGGTTCCAGCGACCGAAGACCAAATGAAGGATCTTCAGGAATCCTGGAAAAGGATCCAAGAGGCTTTGAGAAACGCAACCCATAGACTAAAGGCACAGGCAGATCGTCACCGTTGTCAGGCACCAGTCTTCAAACCAGGTGATAAGGTCTGGCTCTCCTCCAAGAACATTAAACTGAAGACTCCAAGCCACAAACTGGTCCAAGCCACAAACTGGCTCCCAGGTTCTTGGGTCCATTCTCAGTAGTAGAACGGATCAATCCTGTGGCATATCGTCTGGAACTTCCCCCATCCATGAGGATACCCTCCGTGTTCCATGTGTCACTGCTGAAACCTGTGTCCCAGAGTCCACGGTTCCATAGGACACCGATTGACCCTAGACCAGTCATAGTTCAGGGGCAGGAAGAGTACGAAATCCAGTCTATTTTGGATTCCAGGAGGACGAGGGGTTCGGTACAATACCTGGTTCACTGGAAGGGCTTTGGGCGAGAGGAAAGATCTTGGGTACCCTACCATCAAATACATGCCCCCAGACTGCTGAGACTCTTTCACTCCAAATATCCCCAAAAGCCATATTGGAGTCGTCCTGAGGCCGCTCCTCAAGGGGGGGGGTACTGTAAGGTCCGGGGGAACACCTCTCTCTAAAGGGTTTCCCCCCGTGACTTTACTCACCCCCGCTCCAGCTCTGCCTTCTTGCCGCCGCGGGCGGGATCTCCCTTCTCCTCCGCTTCCCACGGCGGCTACTGATCTCGCGCACGGCAGAGGACTTTTACATCCTCCCTCAGGGGAAGTTCCCGCCCCCAGCTGAGGCCGTGCACGCCTCTCCCGCGTGGCGCACACGCCTGATGCGCGTGCACCACTCACAAGCTGCACATCTAGCACAGCTGTGGTGAGTTTCTCCCTACCACTCCCTATCTTTCCTGGGACCGCTCCCTCGTTACTCCCCCTCTCCCTATTGGTCCTTCCTCCTACTTATACCTTGCTCAGCCATTCATTCTTTGACTGAGCATAGCTTTATATGACCTGTGTTAACCACGGTCGTGCCTGCCTCAGTTCCTGTCTCTTTGTCTCCTTAGTGATCCCTTGTGTACCGAACCGGCCTGGCTGTGGATCCGCTCTGGTCTTCTACCCTTGGTTTGTATCCTGACCTTCTGGACTCCCCGACCCCTCCACCTCGGTTTGCGGATTCCGACCTACCTCCCGGCTCTGGACCCCAGGCTCTCGGTACCACCTATCTTCTGGAACCTCCCTTCTCGTCTGGCGAGTATCTTACTTTATCTTATACTCCCAGACGGTTCCAGACGCCTATTTTCCACTTTCCAGGCGTGTCCCCGTAGCTGTGGGTGCAGTTTGTTACCCATCTCACCTCAGTTTCGGGGACCCTCCTTGTCCGTGGTGAGCACAGCGTAACATTTATTTAACACAGATATGATCGCACAGATTAATTTACATTAATGTTTTATAAAGTACAAGCAATTTTTTTTAAATCTATCCCTATTAAAAATGTATTCTATATTTTATCAATGAGTAATTATATACATTTTGTTTACCCATTACACCTCTACAAGGGTTCACAACACAACACACACACCATACAGCAAAGTGGTTAGGGATAAATGCATGCAACTTATTTTTTTTCCCGCTGAGGACCTGATTTTGTGGCATTATGTGACTATGTTTAAATAGTCTGGGAGTGTTACCTTGCTAACATGCTTCCTCACCTTATTTCCCTTTCCAACATATGTTCTTATCAGGAATTGCACCTTTATAGCCAAGAAAAGTGCCTGGTGGCTGTTTGCCTTTAGCTGGATTTGCACAGCTTGTTATAGTTTAGGCTAAGCACTGCATGCAGGCGGCACGCTGAGAGGCAATTCAACCTGCGGGCTGTAGGGAGCGGGAGCTTGAGTGGGGGGGGCGTGTGGTTTGAGCGGAGGGCTCTCCGTGCTGATCCTCCTCCCCCTCACCCCTCCCCAGTCGATCGGTCCCCACACACACACACACCATATATATACACACATATATACACATATATACACATATATACACATATATACAAATATATACACATATATACACATATATACACACACACACACACACACACACACACACACACACACATACACACGCATACACATGCACACACATACATACACACGCGCACACACACTTACCCCCCACCTTTTGGAGGTGGGGAAGCTGCCTCTAACACTCCTGACCCAGCGCTGATAGACTCACCAGCGCACCACGTGACGCGTCACCGCTCGGGATCGCAATTCTCTTGCATCCCCAGGCGGCTGACGCGTCACAGCGCGTAGTGAGCCTCGCCGGAAGGAGGCAGCGGGGACAGATGGGCAGCAGGTAGGGGCTGGTGGTCCGCGCGCGCGGCCGTCCGCAGCGGGTCCTCAGCCTTAGGGCCGTTCTATAGTGGTGGGGGTGCGCGCACGGCAGTTATAGATGGCTGAGGTGAGTCAGCCCTTCTATACAAGGGCCGCGCGCGCACGCCAGGGAGCGGGGAGCCGACAGACAGCGGCGAAAACGGGAAAAATAATCTTTTTACGCTTCTACCGGCGCTGAATGTATGTGTGTGTGTGTGTGTGTGTGTGTGTGTGTATGTGTGTATATGTATGTATGTATATGTGTGTATGTGTGTATATATGTATGTATGTATATGTGTGTGTGCATATATGTATGCATGTGTATGTATATGTGTGCGTGTGTGTGTGTATATGTATTTGTGTGTGTGCAATTTGTGTGTGCACAAATGTAATACATTTGTGCACGGCTGCACACACTATTTAACAGCCCTTAGGCCGTGCTTATAGTGCCTGCGACAGTGACACAACATCGCACAAACACAAAAGCATTGCCGCCGCTGCGTGCGCTTATAGTGCACACAACGGCGACAAAGCGACGGAGCAACGTCGCCGTCGCGAAAACTTGAAGCCGGCAAATTTGATTTTTCAAGGGCCGTCGTGTCACGTGATGGTCCTTGAACCAATTAAATGCCCGGAATCCCGCGCCGCCGCCGCCCCTGCGAAACATAACTTTCGCCGGTGGCGACGGGTGACGTCACCCGTCGTGTCGCCGGCACTATAACTATAGGCACAGCCTTAGGCCTTGGCCATGTTTGGCGCTTGCTGGCGGGATCGTGCTAACGCGCGCTCCCGCTCAGCACTGAGCCCCTACAGCCGCAATTAGAGCGGCTTTAGTAGGGGCTCACCTATGCTTCCGCGCGCTTGCGGAAGCGCAGGTCTTAGGGGAATTTAAAATTCCCCCGCTTGCCAGCGAGACACGCCGGTCACGGGAGCGGTTCGCCCAATGAGGGCGAACCAGCTCCGAGACGTCACTGGCCTGCCCCCGGCCCGCCCCCTGACGGTCTGTCCCTCTTCTGCCCCATCATTGTCCCCCTTCTGCCCGATCCCTGCCCCCCTTCTGCCCTGATCCCTGTCCCCCTTCTGCCCGATCCGTGTCCCACTTCTGCCCGATCCGTGTCCCCCTTCTGCCCGATACGTTTCCCCTTCTGCCCGATACGTGTCCCCCTTCTGCCCGATCCCTGTCCCCTTCTGCCCGATCCGTGTCCCCCTTCTGCCCGATCCCTGTCCCCCTTCTGCCCGATCCCTGTCCCCCTTCTGCCCGATCCCTGTCTCCTGTGTGTCTGTGTGTGTGTGTGCATTGTGTGTGTGTGTGCATTGTGTGTGTATGTATGTGTGTGTGTGTATGCGTGTGTGTGTGTGTGTGTGTGTGTGTGTGTGTGTGTGTGTGTGTGTGCATATGTGTGTGCATGTGTGTATGTATGTGTGTGTGTATGCGTGTGTGTGTGTGTATGCATGTGTGTGTGTGTCTGTATGCATGTGTGTGTGTGTGTGTGTGTGTGAGTGTATGCATGTGTGTGTGTGTGTATGCATGTGTGTGTGTATGTGTATGCATGTGTGTATGCGTGTGTGTGTATGCGTGTGTGTGTGTATGCATGTGTGGGTGTGTGTATGCATGTGTGTGTGTATGCATGCGTGTGTGCGCGTGCGTGCGTGAATATATTTATCAAAGTTGCACAATGTTAATAAATAATTTATTCTCACAACATGTCTTTTTTTTTAATTTTTAAAATTTTATATCACACACACACACACACACACACACACACACACACACACACACACACACACACACACACACACACACACACACACACACACACACACACACACACACAGTGCTACCCGCCTCCCAAGCGCTTGTTGTCTCCTCTGTCAGGACAGCAAAAAACTTCATTCCCACGTGACTTCAATTTCGAAGCAGCACTGCCACCCTGTGGAGTAACTGTCAACTTCAGACATTTCTACTGGAGGATTTGTGTTTGCTGAACTTGTTTCCCCGGTCTGCATTTCTTCCCCGTGTCACCTCATGCAGGGTAAATTAGAAATAAAAGCAAATTCATAAAACAGGGATATTTATTCAACAAAATACTGATGAATGTAGTTGATCATACACATCTACATATTACAAATGAATTACATTTACAGACATATAGATGCAGACACAATATAATTAAATACATGAAATAGATGGCACACAAATGTGTTCGTGTGAGTTGGGCAATACTAGGCAAAGCAAATGTGATCACAGTTTTAATGAGATAAACTTCCAACCAATCCCATTACCACGCGGCCTTTTTTTATAAAAAGTAACGGTTTTCACTGAGCCAATCAGACTAAAGACTTTTTCAGCCAATCAAAATCAAGGAACGTCTTCCAGTGCAATTCACTTTCTCCCCTCATGGGGTGTCTGTGGTTTTCACTCAGGTCCGCACATACTGCACATAAGCAGCAGCTTTACCGCAATTACCTCATTCGCTTCTTGTTTTGACACTTTGCAGAATGACTGGTCGCGGGAAAGGAGGAAAAGGGCTCGGGAAAGGAGGTGCCAAGAGGCACAGGAAGGTTCTTCGTGACAACATCCAAGGCATTACCAAGCCTGCTATCCGCCGCCTGGCTCGCAGAGGAGGAGTGAAGCGCATCTCCGGTCTCATCTATGAAGAGACCCGTGGGGTGCTCAAGGTTTTCCTGGAGAATGTGATCCGGGACGCGGTCACCTACACCGAGCACGCTAAGAGGAAGACAGTCACCGCTATGGACGTGGTGTATGCTCTCAAGCGCCAGGGCCGCACTCTCTATGGATTCGGAGGCTAAACGGTGACACTTCTTACCAACTGATGATACGGAATTCACATTCATTTAACCCAAAGGCTCTTTTAAGGGCCACCCACATTCTCCTGTATAGAGCTCTGGTTACACCGCCATCTTATTCTTACCCGTTTTCATGTTGCTGTCTCTGACGGGACTCAATATTTCATATTGGAAACGGGTTAGAGAAATACAATTCACCACAAAACCACCCACATTATGTTACAGCATTTTGTTACAGCGCTTTATGTACGATTCTTTTCTATGAATTGACATGTACACTCGTGAGTTATATAAACTTTGCTATACTCCCTTCATGCTATTAACTGCTCATTCATAAAGCAAACTACAAATATTGGTTTCACTTTTTGATATAACTTCTCTGAATTAGAAGTGCCTGCACTTGACAGATTTAAATACGTGATTTTAATTGCTCGATCCATATACATATTTTTTTACATTACACATTGGTACAATCTGCAAAAGAAAATGTATCTGATAAATGCCTTATCTGTATTGATTTTAACCGCTATGAAAACAATTACATTTTTATAGACTTGCATAAAACAATGACAATGTTTGAGCATTCATTATTATTTTGCTGTCTTTTCTGCTCTTAAAACAGAATCCCCAATGCAAATGTTTCATAAAATAGTCACTCCTTTTATATTCCATTAAATAGTCCCATATATTGGGCATCATGTATCAGCTTTTGATGAGAAAAAAATGCAATCGGATTTTCTTTAGCACTTTCTGTGACTTTTATGATTCTTTGTCACAACTGTAAATCTCATACATATTGAACACGTTTTTTGGTTTTATGATCATAAATACAACCCCGCGTTTCATGTGTAAAACACTCGGTTTGGGGATCTCGGAACAATTATACAGAGAAGGTAAAAAGGCGCCAAAGCTTTACTATCTGTCATTCAAACAAAGACCACACGGTGGCAGTATTGTTTTGGAAATGATCTGGATTCTGGAGACCTGGATTTTTCACAATGATCTGAATCAAAGGTTTCACCTCCAGATATTTGTGTTAAATACGTTTTGCGGATTCCCTTTAATATAATTAGTGAATTAAGTTGAAAATCAACAGGACTCTTGCATCACTTCTTAAATCGCACAAATATGTGACTGATGTGGGGGCTGAAACTGCCAAAGATGCCACATTTCCCACACAATCTATACAGGGAAAACGCAGCAGCAACAAAATAAAGGCAGCAAAACACACACACGTGTGTAACTCACATTAACATGAAACACTTGGGGTCTTCCTTACTTTTGTGAACAATGTTACTAAATCAATCTGTTCAATTAATTCAATGATCCTTTGTTTTTTTTATTTCAGTCACACTTTATCTCAAAGATTGTCACGGAGACCAGAACGTAACCCCGGGATCAAGGCACCAGAACGGACAAAGCGTTTCAATAAAGAGAATTTATTCTGTCCGTATCCAGCACAGCACAAACTCACAAACCCCTTACACTCCCCAAAACAGGGAATACAGGGGATTCTAGGTGCCAGGCGCCACTTCCAAGGCTCCCCAGGGTTTGCTCCCACTCCTGTGGGGTTTGAGACTGCAGCGCTTTCAAACCTGTTTGCTTTCTGAGACTCTGTCCCGCAGCACGGAACCGTTTTCACATCTCCCGCTGGATGAAGCTCCCAGCGCCGTGTGAAGGTGTCTCTGGCGCAGCCTTGGGGCGCACCGCTTAGTTCCCTGCACGCTGGGATCACACTGACCCTGAGCGCTGCTGGGTTCCCCTTACATAGAGTCCCCGCTGCTACAGGGCATCGCTGTAGATGGAGCCGCGACCATCATGTGTGGATACTGCATGGGAGACAGGACGTGAGGTCACATCTGCATTGGCCAATCATGGCTGGGCGCGGGGTGGGTGAAAGTTAAAGGGCTTTTGGAGAAATATGAACGTCCCTGTGGGAGCAGCGCCTGTCTGTGGGAGCGGCGCCTGTCAGTGGGAGCGGCGCCTGTCAGTGGGAGCGGCGCCTGTCAGTGGGAGCGGCGCCTGTCAGTGGGAGCGGCGCCTGTCAGTGGGAGCGGCGCCTGTCAGTGGGAGCCTGGCAGCGGCTTCCCGGCCATCAGGAATATCTCCCATGAGCATCGGCGATATCTCGGGATACAGCGGAGTGCTGCACTTTTAGGGTGTTTGCCCGTCAGCCTGATCTCTTCCCCAGCCACTCTCCCTTTGTTCCTGCCCCTCTCCTCCCCCTCCACTCCAAGCAATAGCAGTTCTCCGGACATGTGGGCTGCTCAGTGGGATTCTCAGCCCAATGTACAGAGACCTTGGCTATGCTTTATATATGCACACACAGTGTATACTTTGGTACAGTTTACAACACGAGAGTAAAGAATTACAGTTACAGGGTATGGAAGGGGTTGCATGGCACATTAAAATGGGGCAGCACTAGGGTCTGGTTACCAGATGAGCCCCAGGAAAGGACAGGTAGGTGGGAGGGACGGGGTCCAGAATAATACAGGTTAAGCCTGGTCCCAGGGGTGTGTACTGAGGCCTGGGGAACTGTGATTGTGTCCACACACATCAGGCACTCTGATGGGTCACCACCCTATCTCCATGATTTGCTTTGGAGACAGGAATCTAGAAACGGGGTGGCAGATATCAATTCCACAGATCATTTCTGGACTGGCGTGGAGATGGACTAAATGGTATTCTCTGATGTCATGCCAGAGACACCCAAGACAAGGCTGTGTGCTTTTCTGAAGCAGAAGATTTAAACCTGCCTGCTTGCAACTTGTTTTCAGCACTGCCGGAATTCCTGATCCTCTACAAGAGTGGAAGCTGCTCCGGGTAAGCCATTTCTGTGGCACTGGGCACCTAGGACTGCTAGGATTCCCCCTGTATTCCCTGGTTGGTGCGAGTATAGCTCTTTTAGGAGATTCTGTGCTGTGTCTGATGGCTACTGCTGAAATAAACACCTCTTTATTTGATCGCTGTGTCCTGTCTGGCACGTGATCCAGTGAAAGAGTCCTGGTCTGCTGTGGCAACTATTGTTAGTAAGCAATATGTAACGAGAACTATGCTCCCCTCCTTACTATCCGGCGTGACCTGTTTCATATATTGTTCTCATTCTTGCTCGCCCAATGCTCAGAACACATTGTTCCCTCCCTCAGTGCCTTGTTTTGATTGTCCACTTCTCAAGTGTTTCAAGATTGACCTAATTCTTTTTGTAATAGTTTGTGGGTTGCTCCCTTCCCCAGCGGTCGCACTCTGTATTATTTCCCGCCTCTACTTCCATGGCATTCCTAATGCTTGGTTTCAAGTACTAAGCAATGTAGTGTCCCTCAATTATTCCTAATCTATTGTAGTGAGGAGATTGGCCCCTTCCCCTTTGTTTCCTAATCAGATTGTTCCCTTTCAAAGTGTTCATAATCCATTGTTCCCCAGTGATTTCCTAATTCATTGTTCCCATCCACAATGCTTCCAAATTCTGATTGTCCCCTTCCCAGTGCTCTCAAGATTTACACCTCCTCTCGCAAATACTAACACATGACTGTCCTTATTAAAATGATTCTCCCATTAACTGTACCTGTAAAACCCTACATAGATTGCTCCATTATTAACTGACACCTCCATTAATTATCCCCACTAAAATTACCACTAACCCTTGATGAACTACCACTGTTCAACCCAACCTCACAAACCATAATCAGTCCATCACCAACTATGCTCTCCTCCGCCTCATCCTATCACAGCCTCACATAATAAAGGGGAAGCTCGGCTCGCTGCCCCAAAACTGTGTGTAATGGCTGCCTCTGTGATACTCATTTGGCCTGTTTATAATGTATTGAGTGGTAACTTCTTCCAGAAAAGAGCTAATCACTGTGTGATCCCGGGGGATGTGTAAAGGTTCTGGTCTCCTGTGACAGGCTTTTTATCTGGTGGATAGTAATGGACATCACTTGGCCCAGTTCTGAATCTCTTGCGGGACTTTTATTTCTGAGTAGTTCGTGATTTCAAGACCGCAGGACCGATAGTTCCAAACATAATGAGCATAGCCCAGTGCACCTCTCACCGGAGTTCTATTGTGCCCAGTTCAGGGCTCTGGACAAAGGAGGCGGGGCACCTACATGGAGTTCAACTCCTGGCTAGACCTTCACAGCCCTCGGTGGGTAGCCAGATGCAGAGTCACCTCGCTCCTAGACAGGATGGACATTGTCATCCGTGAACAGTTTTTGCCCAAATATGTACCGGAGGTGCGGGAGTGGGTCATAGAGCATAAGCCGAGAATGCACCAGATGACCGCCATGATGGCAGATGAATTTGTGACCATGCGGCCACAGTTGGAGAAGTGGGTCCTGACTCCCGATACAGTGCCAGCGACAACACCACCTAACGCAGCTGACTGTCCCAAGGCCACTAAACTGGGATGGAACAAGTGGAGTGCCGGAGGTGCTGCAGCCAAAGCCTGCAGAGTTTGCCCATGAGCGCCGGTGCTACCAGTGCAATTGGATAGGCCATCTGCGGGTGGACTGCCCCAACCCACCCTGCTCCAGTAACCCCAACATGGGGCAATGCTCACAAGCAGCGAGACCAATCCCCTACGTGAGATTGGCCCCAAAAGCATAGCAAGTGGAGGCCGTGCAGAATGTGCAGCAGCAGACCTAGCAGCAGCCGTCAACGATGCAGAAGTGGAGCTGGAGGGACATGGAATCGCAGCCATCGGGCTGGAATCCAATGATGCCCGCCAACAATATTTGTGCCCGGTTACCAGAGGCCATCTCCGGGTGGCCGGCCTGATGGACACCGGTGTTACGGTAATCTGGTGCAACCTGATATGGTCAGCCCAGAGAAACTTCTCCAAGGCACGGGGATGCCGGTGAGAATGCTGGACAGAGCCCCCAAGTTATTGCAAGTTGCCCGGGTGTTACTTGATCAGGGCACTAGAAGAGGAGTCTGCGATGTCACAGTGTAACCCGGCTTGGACACCAACATCCTGCTGGGCAATGACTTGGGGCACTTTATTTGCTCCTACGCTGAGGACAATGCACCAGTGGCTGCGGTTACCCCGAGCAAAAGTCAGGCAGTTGCCCAGGTGGAAGTATCTTTGGCATTGCCGCACACCACCCCAATTATCTCTCCCCAGCTTTTGGAGCCAAAGAGAGCTGAAGTCCCGGTGGACACCAAGCAGGTAAGCAGGCACAAGCCAGACATTTGTCCCGAACCCTGTCCCAACATTTCTTCTGACTGTTTGACAGGGCCAACCTACCAGAACTGAGCCAGGAGTTCATGGACATTGTGTGATCGGACCCCAAACTGGAGGGCATGATACTCGGGCGACCGAGTCTGACTCCAAGGGTGTGTCCCATCGGTTCCTTTGGCACCACAGTGTCTCATAACAGGAATCCAAGAGTGCTCTGGTCAGATCAGGGACATGAAGGCGACAGATAGTTGTTACTCATGAGTATAGGGCACAGTTGATGCAGATATGCCATGTGATCCTGCTGGTAGGGGCATCAGGTAGTCACTCATACTATAGCCCGGCTACTACAGACTTTCTACTCACCGGCGTCATAACAGGAGGTATTGGTGTTCTGCCATAACTGTAATCCCTGCCACCTAGTGGGCAAGTCGAGTGACCACACAAAGGCTCCCCTGAGACCGCTACCGGTGATCGGTGAGTCCTTCCAGCGTGTAGCTGTAAATATAGTGGATCCGCACATGATCCCAGTTGCTCTGTCCTTGATTGAAGCACGTCAATTGGCAGAGTCTTTGATTGAGATATTCACTAGGGTAGGTTTCCCAAGTGAGATCCTGGCTGATCCGGGGGCACAGTGCATGTCCAAACTGCTCCAATGTCTCTTGGCAATGTGCGAGGTCAAATCTCTCTGTACAACCCCCTACCATCCCCAAACGAATGGATTATGTGAGCGGTTCAATGGGACCTTAATGTCAATGTTGCACGCATTTGTGGAAGCTGAAAGGGTGAGACTGACAAGCTCACTTACATCACCTGCTATTCGCGTAGCTAGAGGTGCCAAAGGAGTTTACAATCCGTTCCCCCTTCAAGCTCCTCTATGGGTGCCATGTCCGTGGACCACTCAATCTGTTTCATAAGGGCTGGGAGGGGGAGATACTGATGCTCTGGTGCTACATTACGTGGTGGGGCTCAGGGACCAGATAGAGGAACACATGGGGTTGGAACAGGCTAAATTGAGGCAGCTCAGATCAGGCAATAGCGCTGGTATGATAGGAGTTTCCATAGTAGAGAATTAATCCCAGGGCAGCAGGTGCTTGTTCTGAAGCCCACTTGGTAGAACAAGCTACTTGCCGCCTGGGCAGGCCCGTACACAGTTCACCGGCGGGTGCATGAGTGTAATTATGTGGTAATTAAAACCAGAGACATAACATAAAACACAGACAAAGCTCAGTTTTTAGCACATCTAGTGAGACTCATACACGGTACAGTGCCTAAATATATATGGATAAATATCTAATAAGTAAATGGTCTTTTAGTTTGACATTTTTGGCCAAAATTGTTGTAAGCCCCTGAGCCAACGCCAAGGCAGACCACATATCAGGGGTCCCTAACGCTAATATAAATTCTTAATAACCTGTTTAATAACAGGAAGAATGATTTATAGTAAATCTGTCAATATTAGCTGCAAAGTTCTGTCTGACTGAAGCTTTTATTAACCTGTACATTACCAGGTTAATAAAAGCTTCAGTCAGACAGAACTTTGCAGCTAATATTGACAGATTTACTATAAATCATTCTTCCTGTTATTAAACAGGTTATTAAGAATTTATATTAGCGTTAGGGACCCCTGATATGTGGTCTGCCTTGGCGTTGGCTCAGGGGCTTACAACAATTTTGGCCAAAAATGTCAAACTAAAAGACCATTTACTTATTAGATATTTATCCATATATATTTAGGCACTGTACCGTGTATGAGTCTCACTAGATGTGCTAAAAACTGAGCTTTGTCTGTGTTTTATGTTATGTCTCTGGTTTTAATGCATATTGCCATGCTCAGTAGCACTCCTCTGACACTCATATGCTTATATATATGTTGTGGGTATTTTGGGGGTTTAATAGGAGCTTGTTAGGTGTCCAGTATGTTTTTAATTATGTGGTAAACCAGGATCCAGAGACAGGTAGACACAGAACATACCATATCAATATGCTAAAGGAGTATCACAAGAGCGGTCCGGAGGTGTTTGCTATTTGTAGCCCGCTGCTGGGGGATCCAGCAAGCCAGGCTCTGCCCGATCTCCTGGGAGAAACCCGGCAGGGAGGCTTAGTGGAGCAGGTGGAGATGGGTTCCCAACTCACGGTTCCCAAGCTGGTGCGAGAGATGCTAGAGCAGTACCAGGTCATGTTTACAGATAATCAGGGCATTACCCATCTAACCGATCACCCGGTCAACACCGGGGATCATTGGCCGCTCCTCAAGAAGCGTAATGGATCTCTGCGGAGGTAAACTGGAGCATTAAGGGGGAGGTTGAGGAGATGATGGCATTAGGGGTAATTTCTCGTGCTCAGTGTCCTTGGGCTTCACCGGTATTTGTGGTGCCAAGGAGGGTGGGACCACTTGGTTCTGTGTAAAATAACGTCAGCTTAATACTCAGACCGTGGCAAATGCCTATCCTTTGTCCACATGGATGAGCTCTTAGATGAGCTCATCGGGGCCAGGTATCTGGCCACCATGAATCTGTACAGATTCCATTGACCCAGCAGGCGTAGGAAAGGTCATCTTTAATCATCCGTAGTTTGTAAGAATGTTTGGTCATGTCATTTGTGATGAAGAAAACGCCGGCCACGTTCTAGCGCCTTGTCAACCGGTTGCTGGAAGGGATTAAGGGCTATTTTAGGGCTTATCTGGACGACTTAGCCATTTGTATTAATGACTGGTATACTCATCTGGTTAATGTAGCAGCAGTCATAGATAGGATCAGGGAGGCTGGCCTGACACTAAAGCCATCCAAGTGCCAAGTCGGCATGGCGGGGGTATTGTACCGCAGCTACCGGGTAGGCCGGGCTCATCTCAAGCCTGAGCGCACGAAAGTTGTGTCAATAGTGGACTGGCCAGTCCCCCACACTATAAAGCAGGTAATCACTTTTATAAGTACCACCAGCTACTATAAAATGTTTTTGCCCCAGTATAGTGCCCTGGCTCAAGCCATGACTGATTTAACAAAGAAGATGCTGTTGGTGCTAGTTGCCTGGTCTCCTGAGTGTGGGCAGCGTTACAGGCTTTCAAAGATGCTCGAGCCAGTGCTCTGATCCTGGTGGTCCTCGATAACATCAAGAGATTCTTGGTGCCAACCAATGCTTCAACTTATGGCATCAGTGCTGTGCTAAGCCAAGTAGGTGAGGATTGCAGCAAGGCTATGTTAACCGACCTAAGCTGCAAGCTGTTGCCTTGGGAGGTCACCTATGCCACAATCGAGAAAGAGGGTCTCAACAATGTGTGGGTTCTCAAGAAGTTATAGGTCATGTTTACGGGAAGCCTTTCACTGTGATCACTGATCACAACCCCCTTAGCTTGTTGCAGCGGGTGTAAGGTGAAAATGGGAAGTTGGTGTGACCTCCAGGAGTTTAATTTTACCATTCAACACAAAAAAGTGCAATGAGCACAGCAACGCCAATAGTCATTCCCAGCACGACGATCCCAGCCCCGACAAATGGACTTCCAGGGTCTTCAGTCTTGGAGAGACACCTGATGGGGTAGCTTTCCCATAGCCTTCATCTTAAAGGGGGATATTTGATGGTATGGGGTAGCCAACCTCACATAATAAAGATGAAGCCCGACTGGATACCCCAAAACTGTGTGTAATAGCCACCTCGGTGAGGCTCGTTTGGCCTGTGTATAATGTATTGTGTGTAACCTCTTCAAGAAAAGAGCTAATCACTGTGTAATCTCTAGAAGGGGGAAAACGGTAGGAATTGGGAACAGGGATTGTATCGGTAAAAAAAGGCACTTTTGTGCCCTGTAGTAGTACAGTATGTTCCCCATACATTTAGTAAGGCAGGAGCACTGCCTTTTGTTTTGCTAGCATTTCGGAGAAAAGCTGCTTTGTGACAGAAGGTGGGGTCGGTGTGAGTATGAGGACAATGGTGAGTAGGGAAGGGATGGTAATCAGGTCCGGGGAACTGGTTCTCGTTGGTGCAAAGACTTTTTTCACCTGAGAGGCTGAGGTGCCTACCCAGCGGGATGTATGGGGCTGGCTAATTCAACCGTTGCCGGGTCTGAGTCCCATAGGCATAATTTCCATTGGCTATTTCAAATTTCCCACTCGCTAGACCCTCCCTACTCGAGGGGCGGTCAAGGGTGACTAAGCCAGCCCCCTCCTCTGATTTGTACAGCCGGACAAGACATCGTCCTCCGATTGGCTTGTTGCCCCTACTCCATGAAAAGTATAGGAGCCCGAGAGCTACGTAAGGGGAGAAGCCTATCAGAGTACCAGACAAGTTTTGAAGCTGATCGGACAGGCGACTGGCGGGATTTAAAATAGTGCTATTGGGACAATAGCACTGAGAAGGAGCTGTACAGGGCAAATATACTGAAGCAGTCCCCTGCACCTAGTTGAGGCTAGATTCTTCTCCCTCAGACCCCAGTTGGCGAAGTGTGTTAAAAATTCTGGTCTCCCGTGACAGGCTTCTTCCCCAAGCTGCGTGGGAAAGATATGGAAGCCTATCAAGCAATGGTTTGGGAGGATGCTGGTGACTACCAGGTGGTAAAAGCACTGCTCTGGTCTCAGTATGAGATCACGCCCGAGACTTACTGGACCCAGTTTCATGCCATGCACAAGGGGTCCACGGATTTGCACACTGACTCTGTGGCCCGGTCAGCCCATCATGCAAAGAGGTGAGTAACTGTGTGTTCAGTGAGTACCTTCAATGTATTCCTTATCTTAATCGTGAAGGAGCAATTTGTACTCAAACATTTCCCGGAGGTGAGTGAATGCATTATGGATGGCAAACCATCAATGGCTCAGCAAACTGCCAAGATTACGGATGAGTTCATGGCGGCTCGACTCCTATTCTGGCAACAACCCCAACCGAGTGTTCCAGTTCCTGGCCACCAACCTCCTCGGCACACATAAACCCCAAGGTCCGATGCATCTTTGTGGAGCTGCCCAGTGCCCCCTAGTTCCAGAACCCGACCACCAAGTTTACCCATAAGTTGTAATGCTTTGGTTTCAACAGGGCGTGCCACCTGAGGGTGGTTTGCCCCACTGCACTTTGAACCGATCCACCTGCGATGGGACCCACAACCCAGCTCCTCATATAAACGCCAGGGTAAGTCACATTCCCATGCTCGAGCAATAGCAGGTGACCCACCATATCACCCAGGAAACACAGGTCCCAGTCTCCGAGGCTGCCGAGATTGCTGCCTGTGCTGCAACACAAAGAGGAGCCACCATTGGGCTAGAGCAGATCATTGTGCGGTTGAAATATTTGTGCCCTTATACCATCAGCACTATGATGGTGGCCAGCCAGTTGGACCCTGGCACGGTCATCACTCTTGTCCAACCTGATATGTTTGGGCCAGAGCATCTGCCACCTGTCCGATGGTGCCCCTAAGTCCCTGCAGGTGGCCCGTGTTTAGACGGCATGTGGCAGCATGCTGCCAAACCGGTCATTGAGTCCAGATCCGATTGGCTTGTGAGTGCCGCCAGCTCCCATACAGGGAACAGAGCCCAGGGACTCCGGACTGACCATGGACGGGGGTATTAAAACATTTAATAAGTAATGTGTTGGGGCTCAGAATAAACTGGTGCACGCTTTGTACAGAGTATTTTCATTGCTGCCACATTTAGCTACAACTGATTGTGTGTTAAGTGCACAATTTTTTTTTTTCTATAATAAACAGGGACCTGAGACTCTGGTAAATAATTACATATTTTGCCTAAATTATCCAGTGATGTACGCACATAGATGGGATTGCAATTGAGTAATGGGTTAATATAAACATATTGGAAGTACTTTGTGCAGGAGAAAGGTGAGTTGGCTAGAGTAGCCGTGTGTATTAACCCTGGTTGCATATCACATGCTCACTTGTGTGCGGTCTGTGACAGATAGTATATGGGCCACATGCTCACAGATGGACCAGGGACAGGTTCTGTAATTTTTAGTTTATAGCACAGAGTATATTAGTGGTACAAAAATAAATTCTGATTATTGTTCTTGCTCATAAAGGAATGAATTTGATAAATTGTACCTCCAAAAAACTTGTGCTGTTTATTTCGAAGACCAGATGCTGTAATTATGTGTTCTGCCTTTTGGTTATTGAATCTTTCCATACCATTATGCTATTTTATTTTCTAACATGTCAACATTAATTATATTATGACTTGATTTTGCATGTTCGAGGGCAATCTGTAAACAACGTTGGTTGAATATTTTTTTTTTTTTAGCTTTATAGTTATGGTTCCAGCAAACTAAATGCACTTTAATCAGTTCATCAATTTTATGGGATTTTTTCCTTAAAATCATCATGTCGGTAATTAAAGTTCACCCCCAAGTTATATATACAGTAGGTGCCTTATGGTATTAAATATTGATTTGCTTTCTGCAGTGTCGTATCAAACGCAGTACTGTTTCTAATGACAGAACTGACACCTCCACATACATGGACTTAATTATACATTACTTTACAAATGAAGAGAACTATTATCATAAACAATTAAAGTGACTTAGAATGGAGATAGAAATATAATAAAAACATGTCCTGCAGGAAATATGAAATACTATAACGCTTTTTTGATGCTGTGGGTGGCTCTGAAAAGAGCCTTTGTGTTGGGTATGTGGGGATCTCTGCTCCTGGTCTCGGGGGTGAAGCTCACTTGCTGCTCTTGGCCGGCTTGTGGCTCTCGGTTTTCTTGGGCAGTAGCACGGCCTGGATGTTGGGCAGGACACCCCCCTGAGCGATGGTGACCCCTCCGAGCAGCCTGTTCAGCTCCTCGTCGTTCCGCACAGCGAGCTGCAGGTGCCGGGGGATGATGCGGGACTTCTTATTGTCCCGGGCGGCGTTACCGGCCAACTCCAGGATCTCAGCGGTCAGATACTCCAGCACTGCGGCCAAATAGACCGGGGCTCCGGCCCCCACACGCTGAGCATAATTTCCCTTCCGAAGCAGCCTGTGCACACGGCCGACTGGGAACTGCAGCCCAGCCCGAGATGAGCGAGTCTTGGCCTTAGCGCGAGTTTTCCCGCCTTGTTTGCCTCTTCCAGACATCGTGTATCACTCAGACAGCAGCTCAGGTAACAGGAGAAGTGACAAACCCCGCCCCCTGTGCCCTTATTTATACACTCAGACAGCAGCTGAACTCCTCTGTGATTGGTCAGTTTTGAAAACAGACAATCAGTGCCATAATCCTGAAACCACCAATCATCTAATTTGAAAGAAAACTGATGATGTCATAAACGGTCACATGATAAAGTCAGCCAATAGAAGAACAGAATGCTGGGGCTGCTAGTTTGCATAGGACTCCTGTAAATAGAGCTGCTGGGGGTTTAGGTGACATTGTTTCTCTGCTGTTTGGAGAAGAAGCATCGCCCGACATGCCTGAACCAGCCAAGTCTGCGCCAGCGGCCAAGAAGGGCTCTAAGAAAGCGGTGACCAAGACCCAGAAGAAGGATGGGAAGAAGCGTAGGAAGAGCAGGAAGGAAAGTTACGCGATCTACGTGTACAAAGTGCTGAAGCAGGTTCACCCTGACACCGGCATCTCCTCCAAGGCCATGGGCATCATGAACTCCTTTGTGAATGATATCTTCGAGCGCATCGCAGGGGAATCGTCCCGTCTGGCTCATTACAACAAGCGCTCGACCATCACTTCCCGGGAGATCCAGACCGCTGTGCGCCTGCTGCTGCCGGGAAAGCTGGCCAAGCACGCCGTGTCCGAGGGCACCAAGGCGGTCACCAAGTACACCAGCGCCAAGTAACCCCGATCTCATCACTGACCCACAAACATAAAGGCTCTTCTAAGAGCCACCCACTTTATCACTATAAGAGATATGCTCATATGTCATCTGTGCTCGGGATAAAAGGGAAGTGTTCTATTATACATTGCACTTTTTCAGTTATTTGCTTTTGTAACTATTATATATTATAAAGTATCTTATGTGATGTATTTTTAGCTCTTTCTGTCTTCCTACCCAGCCACGTGTTCGCTGCACTTGTGTTGTTTTGTTAGTAAGAGGCG
Organism: Ascaphus truei; assembly: GCF_040206685.1. NCBI lineage: Eukaryota > Metazoa > Chordata > Amphibia > Anura > Ascaphidae > Ascaphus > Ascaphus truei. The sequence goes on along the minus strand of NW_027453839.1, from coordinate 618,581 downwards.
GGAGAACCGCAGACAAAGTGACAATCGCCGAGAATCCCCTTCAGATAATCTGCAGTTCACACACATCCCACAGGGTGGCGCTGCTGTGTTAGTAATGGAGTTCGTGCTCGGGAAGTGGGATTTGGGGTTAATAACCTGCGATTATTTTCCCTCATTTACTTTTTTTGAGCCTCACTAAAATACAGATTATATGTGCACGTGTCAGAATAAGTGTGCATGAAATGATGCCCTCACACCCGCATGGTATATAACGCATCTGATCGGGGGAAAATCCTAGTGCAGTTTGGGATTAGTAACAGACCATGCAATCCGTGTTTGCCACATGCGTTAGATACGAGCACATTCATTTGCATTATCAGAATTGGCCTTTTATAGTTTGTCGCACATTTTTTATTCCATTTACATAAATGTAACAAGTGATATTTCTTATTGTCCTGTTGGGTTGGACATTAATTTAGAAATCGGTCAAATCTGCATTAAATAGGCTGGGATGTGTTACATTAAAGGCTTCTATTGTCACCTTGTTCAACCTGTTATCAAGGATTGCACCTTTTTAGTATAAAAACAAGGCTGAGCAACATGTGTTCCCTCAGATTTCAGTAGCAGTTGATGTGGTTTTGTGATAACTTGTCAGAACTCTAAATCGCAAATATTTATCACGTCCTGTTTTTTTTAATCCTAAAACCACACAAAAAAAAAAGCAACACAAATATACAGAGAAGGTAAAAAGGGCCAAAGGATTTAATATCTGCCATTCACACACACACCACACGGTGGCGGTATTGCTTTGGCACTAACGTGTATCCCGGAGACCTGGATTTCTCACATGATCTGAATCAGGTTTTACCCCCAGATAGTTCTGTGACACACTGCACGTTGTGTGGCTTCCCTTAAAAGAATTGGTGTGAATTAAGTCCAAATCAATAGGACTCTGACATTGCTGCATCATTCTTGATACATTTAGGTTTAATCCCTTGAATAGCCCATAATGTAATGAAAAACATTGAGTAAAATCCTGAATTTGCAAAATGATCACTGAGCAAAACACACAAATACATGTACAGGTGCTGAGACTGCCAGAGATGCCACATTCCCCATAACATCTATAGAGGGAGAAAGGCAGCAAAACACAAATGTATAACTCGCATTAATAAGAAACACTTGGGCTGTTCCTTCACTATCCCAACATCACTTGTGAAACTTTTACATCTATTCAATTTCTGTCTCTATTCTAAATCCAAGCTCCGTAATATTCATTCAAAGATCCCATGTTATTCCAGTCACATTGTTTTGCACAGTTTGGTTGCCTCATTCCTCTGCCCTTAGTTATCATTACACTCAATGGGATCTGCCCAAAGTAATCATGGCCGCCGAGTGCATCGTCTTTCATCTCTATGGTGACCGAGACTCTTTTTAATGCGCATGCGCAGTAAGGTCTTCATTGCAATACATTACTATGCATGTCCCTGACTCCCAGCTTCACTTCCCCGGAACTACATCTCCCGTGATCCCCCGCGCACCGGGCTTTAGTTCGGAGGCTGCACGGTGGGTGAATGTGGTTCATGTAATAAGACGGAGGAGCAAGAGGAGAAGCAGCGGCGGCCATGTACCTAGCGCTGTGCGGAGGGGGTGGGAGGAGGTGGGGTAAGGGCTCTGTGATAGCTTTCTATGTGACCTCATAGTTTAATGTCATCCATCATTGTCAGGAGGATAATGCTTTCTCTGCTAATTAGTCTCCACAAATCACCCACTGTAAGGTGATCCTGGTTAGGCAGCTTATCCCATCATCGTCACTACAGACACATAATGGTGAGATGGATAAGTGAATGGAAGTGGTTTCTGTAAGTACTGCAAATATGCATCTCCCACCAAAAGAATACGTACATTATTACCCAACAGCATCAACACAGGATCAATACCTTTCATCCATCAGCCTTCTCCATTATTGCGGCTTTGCGGCGTCTTCACCTTTGCTTATATTTATTTTTATATTACATTTTATTTTGAATTCCTCAATGTTTCCTCTTATGGAGAAACATTGACATAACATCGTATTTGAAACCTCTTAGAAAACTCTTATTTTTATAGGAGCTGTTTATCCTTAATCACAGCAACATTGGGGAGTAGCACAACCATAAACTAGGAACCTGTGGGTGTGCAAAATATCTCCCCCTCCCCACCCCAAAATAGTGGGTTTTATAAACTCCCAATAACACGTTTCTATTTAATTTTCCATTGTCTAGGAAACGTAACCTTGAGAAACGAGATGCCAACGGTCTACTGTGCATGCAAAGCCCAGGAGAGAAACAGACGCACTCCCAGGAAAAGATCCGGCCCTCATCTCACAGCTGGTCCTGGGGAGGTGAATATTATTTGCAGGTTGTGATATCAGTCACAGGAGACAAGGACACTTAACATCGGGAACACACACACACACACACACACACATTTTGAATGAGGTCGACAGACGGCGCTACCCACAGTTTGGGCACAAATACACCCAAACAGGGAATCCTTTCTCAACTAGGTGCCAGGCGCCGCTTCCAAGGCTAACCCGGGAGGCTTCCACGCTCCGTCCGCTGTGGGTAACGCAGTAATCCAGGGATGATATTTGCACTATAGCAAGTTCAAATCGCCTGCTCGCCTCCACTTACACGCCTCACTTTGGTTTATCTCCGGCACAAACCTCGGATGGCATAGTAATGAGAAATTGGCAGCTCTTTACAGGGTATATTTCACAGAACATGTATATGCATTTAGCATAGGGACCTGCTATTGAGACTTACCTTGAAGTTGGTTACCAAGCTTGGCATTATTTGATCAAAGGATGTAACCAAAAGTCTCCTTTGTCTTTTAGATTTAGTTTACACTATGTATATTTATTTCCCCATGTATTGCTACCCAATGATTGAAGTGCAGGGAGTAACTTTCTGTCTTTACATAGGTTACCTGTCTTAATAGCAAAGCATGGAAGACGGGGTGCTGACTAATCACCGAGCAGAGGCTCGTCTGATCGGCCAATCCGGGACACAGGAGGTGACTGTGCCCCTAAGACACCCCACAGAGGTGGGTTTGAAGAGGTGTGGGAAATTCAAACTGACAAATAGAAATTGTACCTACGGGGCTTATACCCAGCAACGGTTCCCCAAGACAACCCAATATATCCCTCAGAGATAGGCGCCTCAGAATCTGGACTGAACAATAGCGCCACTCGGTGAGACATTGTTCCCCAGACCTGAGTCAGCGCTCCTCCCCACTCCTAACAATGGCTGGGGCACTTCCCCACCCACATTCCTGATAGCAGGACCCTATCTCTGTGTGTGCAGGCTCGGTGAGTGATTACCAGCCCTGCACACATGGGCAGCAGCAAAACATACTCATTCTAACCAGGGAGGTACATAAACCCAATCACATTATTCTCTGGGATACTGGGTTAACCCCTGAGGATCCCTTAAGATAGGTACTGCACCGACACACTTTATTCGAGCAAATACCCAGTATGTACCTGGCAGATACCTGGAATGCGCCGCTCCTCACCTCTGACAAGCCCCGTTGCGTTTGCCTTCCCAGCCTGGGTTCATGCCTGGCTGACGGGCGGCTGATCTGTTAAATGATAATGATTAGGATTTAATAGGCTGCAATGCTTCGCGTGTCTACCAGATGGCATAAATTCATGAATTGTAATGCAGTATATATATATATACTGTGCAGTATTGCAGCCAGCGGGAATAAAATGCTTCAATCCCTGCTTGGAAAATAACCCAATGCACTCGGGCAGAAAACAGTCACAAACCTCAATACACCCGGGTATACCCGAATTCGTGGGACTAGCCGAGCTCGAATAAAGTGTGTCGCCAGTGTATGGACAATGGGTTAACCTTTATTAATATGATCCCCATTGGCCCATCTTTTTATCATTGTCTTATAATCGGAAATTAGCAATTACACCAGACAGAATAAGGCACAGGGGAGAGGAATATACACTGGCGATAATTGTGCTATGCTAAAACAATGATGTGGTAAATTATGGTACAATGCACAGTTATGAAAAGTTTGAGCTATCATTACATATCCTTATAGGAAATGTAGGATTATGTTGCAAAGTTACCACACTTCTTCATGCCTCAGAAATCTAAAAAAAAAACTATAGGAGGTGCATAGAAACTACAATAATAAGCAGGATAGTGGTATAATTGGAAGTATGTCTCCCTGAATGCCCTTCAACAAACAAATATAAGTCTCACCTAATGCACAATTACAATGTTGTTTTGGTTCAGTCTCCATAATAGGCCATAGGGGACTTTCGGTGCCAAGTAATCCGCCCCACTTGTTGAAGTATCTTGAGCTGTTCTGAGTTCAAAAAGTATTTGTCTGCATTATAACAGTTGTGATCAAGCTCTTGGAATGTCCATACCCCTTGGACGTATTTCCGTCTCTCTGACAGGGTAATGAAGCTTGTATGTAATATATCACATTCATTGTAAATGGCATTTATAATTGAAGGTGTGCTGCTGAAGATTACACGGTCTACCGGCAATACTCAACCTCCATTGTGGAAGTCAACAAGCAGTACCAGTGCTACTACAAATAGGGGTTAGCAGCTCTCGCCAGCCAGGAAACAATTGGTTGCCAAATCGGCATCGGCATTGCATGGTGTCTGTGAGTATGCCTCAATACAACTGTATCTGTGTATGATGTGCATCTGTAACGTAGTTGGCTGACCACTGGGATATGGAAATCTATGCCACACTTTACTTGCTGCATTGCACATAAACCTTATTTACCTCTGTCTGAGACAACACACCCAGTTGTGGATATTGCAAGAGCTTGATGGGGACGTGTTTTCTGCATATGCATTGTCATGACCCGGATGCAGATCACACCATTTCTAGGGATCCTAGGGGGACGAGGTAATAGTACAGGCCTAGCCCAATAGAAATTAAAAGGGGAAAACATAGAACATAAACTCTTACTAGAGTTCATGATGTCGCTTAAGCTTGCTTATCCTGTGGTTAAGTTCTTGCAGACTGTGAGGCCTCTGGAAGAAAGAAAGGTTTGGGTGAGGACCTCCAGCAGCTGGAGCATGTTGCTTCAAAACAGTCAACAAACGGTTCCACCGGACGCAGAGTTTCTCTGAATCTCTGGAAGTCTTTCTGGGCTTATATAGGTTTGGTTCTCATACAAAACCATGGAGAGGGGTCGGCTAGGCCATTCAGCATTGTCTCTTTAATCAGCTGTCCAATCCGGAGAGTGTTTGAAGCTGAGATGGACCATGCACACACATGATTATGGCCAGTGTTCGACAAATGCAACCCCCGATCGCCCGGAGGAGTGCATTTAACCCCCTGTAGAGTGCCGTTGCTGTGCTGTGGCTCATTTCAGGATGCCGGGACACGATCAAGCGGGTCACCTAGCAACGCGGGACGCCGTAAGGATAGCCCAGCCGAAGACATCCCTTGGAGGCACTGCAGTGACGCTACGCCACACACCAACGCAGGCGCATACAGGCACGCCCTCCCGCACTAAGGATCTCCTAGCAACTGCCGGGACTAGAGGCGGAGAGAGGCCTGGAGATTGTGGCTTTAGCTGGATGTGTCTGCGGAGCGGCGCTGTGTGGCTGGAGGAAGTGCTGCTCGTGTTGCTGCTGCTTCCATGTGTATCGCGGGCGAGGCGGACGGAGGGAGCCCCCCAGGCTGGATTTCCTCACTCTCATGGCAGGTAAGAGAGTGGGGGGGGGAGAGGGAGATGCAGCATACCACTCCAGTGAGCCGGCTTCAGACATAAGAGCATCCACCCGGTCACTGCTGTATTTCATCTCCTGTCGGCACCGCTGATAAGAGGGAGAGAGAGGAATTTGAGAGGGCGGACACTCGCTCTCGCGTAGGGGAGGGGTTTGGTGTCTGTGTGTGTGTAAGTGGCAGAGAGAGAGTGTGGTTGTGTGTGAGGAGGGAGATGCAGCATACCAGAGTGGAGTGTGTAAGTGGGAGTGTGTGTGTGTGTGTGTGTAAGTGGGGGAGTGTGTGTGTGTGGGAGAGTGTGTGTGTGTGTGTGTGTGTGTGTAAGTTGAAGTCTCGCCCTCTGTCTTGCCCTCGCGTGAATAATAGGGGGTGGGGGACAATGATTACATGAATACTAGGGGGTAGGGTATAATGGTTGCACAGTATATGGGTAACAGTTTCACACAGGGATGTGGGGGTTAGTGGATGTCTCTCAGCCTGTGGCAGGTGCTGACATAGTGTGCAGCCAGTTCTGCTGTGGTTTCATCTTCTCCCAGGAGGATCGCTATTTTTTGGTTCTCTATATTATTAAAGTTCTGGATAAGTGCAGTGAGTTTCTCTAGGTGGGCACTCCTCATTTCAGAGTATTGTGTGCAACGCAACAGGAAGTGTGTTTCATCTTCTACCTCTCCTAGCTCACATCTTTGGCACAGTCTCATCTCCTGCGGCTTCCAGTTCTGTCTGTGTCTGCCTGTTTCTATTTCTAGGCTGTGGGCACATATTCTGTACTGGCCCAGGGTCTGTCTCTGCTTTGGGTCTTTTACCTTCAGTAGGTAGGGTGCCAGAGTGTATTCTCTCTGTAGGCTGTGGTAGGTTTCCAGCTTCTTTGAGCGCTGGATTTCATTGTCCCACCTAGTCACATACCGCTTCTTCATTTCGTTGGCGATTGAGTTGATTTATTTTTTCGGCAGGTTGTTGATCTGTGTGGGGTTTTGTCCTTGGAGTGTGAGGACAAGTTATTTGATGTCACAGGGTTTAGTGAGGAGGTCCTGGCTTCTCATTGCTCTGTAGCAGTAAGACTGTGGATGGCTGGTGTTTAGGTGGGCCCAGCATGTCAGTGCTCTCTTCTGTCCAGTGAGCAGTAGAGGAAAGCGGCCCAGCTCAGCCCGGCATGCATTGTTTGATGTACTCCTGTGTACTTGGAGAAGGTGTTTTGCAGAATTCCAGACGCCGTATTTCTGTTGGGCTGGTATCCCATTTTGTGGAGTCTGGGAATGTTACAGGGCCGCACACCTCGCTGCCATACAGAAGGATGGGTGTGATGATGCTGTTGAATATTTTCATCCAGATTTGTATTGGTGGTTTGAGGTGGTACATCTGTTTCCCTATTGTGTAGAATGCTCTGCGGGCCTTCTCCTTCAGTGTTTTTATGGCCAGGCTGAATTTCCCTGATGAGCTGATTGTTAGACCTAGGTATGTGTAACTCGCTGTCTGTTCCAGTGCATTGTCGTCCAGTGTGAATTGCGATATGGTTGGATGTTTTTTATATTTTTTCTGGAATACCATTATTCTGTTTTTTTCTAGGTTCACACAGAGTGCCCAGGCCTGGCTGAATTTTTCTAGTATTGCCAGTTTCTGTTGGAGGCCTTGTTCTGTTGGAGACAGCAGGAGCAGGTCGTCTGTGTATAGTAGAGACTTAACCTCAGTTCCAGCCAAGTTGAGCCCAGGTGCTGAGGAGGATACTAGGGCTGCTGTGAGCTCATTGATGTAAATGTTAAAAAGTGTGGGACTCACACTGCAGCCCTGTCTAACTCCACGGCCTTGATGGAAGAAGTCTGTCCTTTAGTTATTAACTTTCACGCAGCCTTTGTTTTCAGAGTACATACTTTTGATTGTGTCGTACAGTAGCGACATCTTTTATTCTAGTAAATGCCGGCGGCATGTCGGGATCTACCCCAGCTGCCGCCAGTCAGAAACGCGCGCCGCCGCGTTTCCCCCACGCACCCCCCCTCCACATCGCGCGCAATTACCCCCCCAAAGACACCCCGAACCCGGCTTCTACTCTGCCCCTCTGCTTCCCCGCACCCCCGCTTACCTAGATTTGAACTCCAGGGGTGTCGGGGAAGCCTGGGGAAGCCGGGGAAGACGGGGAAGCCGGGCGCGCTTGTGACCGTGACGTCACAGTGCGCCGCCACGCGCCGCGGCTACCCGCTTCCCAGCCTCATTCAGCCAGCGGCATTTGCTCGAATAAGAGCTGCCGCTGCTGTATGTTCTCCCCCCTATTCCGCTCTCTAGTATTTTCAGCAATAGGCCTGGCTGCCAGATGGAGTCAAAGGCTTTTTTGAAGTCCACAAAGCAAGCAAAGATTTTGCCCTTGTTGGTGTTGTGGACGTGCTTATTAATCAGGCTGTGTAGGGTATAGATGTGATCCGGGGTGCGGTGGTTTGGCAGGACGCCTGTCTGGCTCTTACTCAGTACACTGCTCTGTCAGGAAGGTGAGGATTCTGCTGTTCAAGATGCTGTTGAACAGTTTCCCCAGGGTGCTGCTGACACGGATTCCTCTGTAATTGGATGGGTCCATCCTGTCTCCTTTCTTGTGCATAGGGGTTATCAGTCCTTCGTTCCATAGTTCAGGGAAGTAGCCAGTAGTGAGGACCAGGTTGAACATTTTCAGTATTGCTTCTTGTATAGAAGGATTGCTATACTTCAGCATCTCTTGCAGAATGCCATCTGGTCCGCAGGCTTTCTTGGTTTTTATTAGTTTTATTTTTTTCTTTTATTTCCTGGATTGTGATTGCTATGTCCAGAGGGTTTTGGTTATCTTTTATAGTGTTCTCCAGTGATGTTTGTTTGGTGAAGATTTG